>NW_008339927.1:774247-783342 GCF_000622305.1 Nannospalax galili
TTTAATATAGTATATATAGTATATATATTATAGGTATGTATTTAGTATGTATATATACTATGGATTTAATATAGGTATGTATTTAGTATAGGTATGTATACTATGGATGATATTTAATTTGTATATGTATAGTATGTATGACATTTAATATATGTATGTATAGTATGTATATGTATAGTATGTATGACATTTATGTATGTATAGTATGTATATGTATAGTATGTATGACATTTAATATATTTAATAACTATTTATTGCAAAAATCTATTCTTTTTCCATTGAATCACTTTTTTTCATGCATCAAAACATGTTTTCTGTTGAAGGATTTACTTATATAGACTCCCAATTCTAATCCACAGTGATATAGTTCTTTTCTTCCATCCCTACCACATCCCATTGATTACTGCAAGACTCCAGTAAATTTTGAAATCAGAAAGTGCAACTATTCCAACTCTGAAATTTCTTTTTATGACTGGTTTGGACAACTGTAAGACTTTGAATGGTTTGAATTTTACTATAATTTTTCCCAGGCTTTCTTACCATGAACACTGGCTACCATTCTATTTACTTGGGTCTTCTTTAATCAAGCTCAACAATGTTTTCTAGTTTTCAGAATATAAACTTTGCCAATCTTCTATTAAATTTGTTCCTGAACATTTTCTCCCTTTAACAGTGTTTTAAATGAAGCTACTTTCTTAACTTTATTTTTAGATTGTTGCTGGCAGATAGAAGTATATTTGATTTTTCTGTATTTAATTTTTATTTTGAAAATCTGATCATTCATTGGTTATAGTAGTTTGGGGGTTGTTTTTGTTTTCAGTTTTTGTTCATTTGGTGTTTTGGGTTGGTTTCTGTTTGCTTACTTGTTTGTTTGAGACAGGGTTTCCTTCGTGGCCCAGGTGGTTTAGAACGTGCTTTCTACTTCCCCATGACTATGACTACACTTTTGCCATTGCCCTTTGCCTAATAGCTTTCAATGGACTTTCTCTATGTGAGATCACACTACATGTGAATACAGATAATTTTACATTACTCTTTCCCATTTAAATCCTTTTATTTCATTTTGCCTATTGTACATTGTGTAGACCGAGCAAGAAAGTGTGGAACAGAAGTAGGCAGGGATATTATTTCCTTGTCCCTAATCTTAGGAGAAAAGCATCTGATTTTCTCATCATAACATTTTATTCTGTATGAAGTGTGCTTGTATACACACATATTTCTCACCTGAAAACAAAAAGGGGATAAAGTTCGACAAGGCAATGGTTTTTAGATATGATCCCAAAGACCTAGGTACCAATGGGAAAAGGAGACCAGTGGGGTTCTATGAAACCAAAAGCCTTCTACACCACACAGCAAGCACCTGCAGAAGCAAAGGATGACCTGCAGAACACGAAGAAATATTGCAGGATGTTCATTGAGTATGGAGTTCGTGTCCAGACTATGTAAGAATAGTGTTTAGCTCATGTTCAGGATAGACACCAAACAGGGTCCCATAGCAAGTGGCCATTTCCTACATGCAAACATGCTTGGAGGACTTCCTGGAAAAAATACCCTTGAATTCCCTTGTGAGTGTAGCTTCCCAGTTGGTCTGCTGTGAGGAGAGTGGTACTTCATGTGCTATTCAGAGACTGAATAGCAAATATTCCAATTAAAACATGAGCTAATGAAATACATCATTCTCCAAAAATTAGACAAATAGCCAAGAAGAATGTGGAAAAACATTCATTATTGTTACCATGGTGGCAAAGCAAAACCACAGTTAGTTGTTAATTTGCCCTGATTAGAAGAGACATCCTAAAACAACAACCAATCTGGTGAGGGTATGGAGAAGAATGAATTGTTACACAATGTCCACAGGAATTCAAATTAGTACAGCCATTAAGAAAATAAGACAAACATTGTTACAAAAACAAAAATAAAATTACATGGGGCCGGAGAGATGGCTCAGTGGTTAAGAGCACTGACTGCTCTTGTAGAGGACCTGGGTTCAATTCCCAGCACCCACATGGTGGCTAATAACCATTTGTAACTTCAGTTCCAAGTGAACCAGCATCCTCTTCTGACCTCTGTGGGTATTGCACGACACAGGTGCACTTGCATACATGAAGACAATACATTCATACATGTAAAATAAAATAATAACATATTTCTAAAAATAAGATTACTGCACATGGGCAGATAATGAAAGTGTGCCATTTAGACATCAGACAGAAAACAGTGTTCGACCATCAAGAAAACTGTGAATCTTGTCGTGTATAGTAACATGGGGGAACTGGAGGTCATTGTGCAGAGTGAAATAAGTCAGACACAGAAAAACACGTATCACATGTTGTCCCTCATTTGTGAAAATTTATAAGCTCATCTTATAGGCAGAGGGAATATAACAGTAGTCACTAGAAAATGGGAGAGGCATGGTTCAGGAGGAATGGGAACAAGTTCAGTAAGGGACACCAAATCCCCTTAAGAAAGTAGGAATCAGATTAGTTTTCTATACACCACGGGGTAACTATTGCTTAAAACACCTTATGAAATATTTCAAAATTATTAGACTATAGTATTTCAATACAAAAAATGATCAACATTTGAAGAGACAGAAATGCAAATTATCCTGAATTTAATATTACACTTTACATAGCTGTACCCCATTGCTATAAATGTGACCTCAAATCTTATAAAAATATTATGTCTAAAAGTCCTCTCAGTACTCAGATTAAATAACATTCCATTTGCTCACCATTTTTTCTACTTGTATTTGTCATGCACTACCACATAACTGAAACAGTTCTGACTATGCAGAGGAGAAGAAAAGAATCAGTCTAATAAAGACTATAATAGAAAACTACAGGGCGTGATGTGACAGTAGCTTGTATATGGGTCATTGGTGGTCAGCAAAGAGACCACGGAAAGATCTAGCAATACTTGAGTTAAAATTTTGAAGACAAACAAAAGAAAGCCATGATAGACATGAAAAATAACCAATATGAAGATACAGTCAGGTTTTGCTAGGAAATCTATTAAAAGCTGCATTATGAAAGTGGGGATGTGGCTTACCAAGCACGATGCTAGGTTCAACCCCAGCACTGGAAAACAGTCCCTTAATAGCACAAAATTAGACCAGAGGCAAATTATCCTTGTTAATTTGGTTTAGTTTTCAGTGTTATTGATAAGGAACATGAAATCCTGTTCAACCGCATTCCTTTGTTTCAGAAATTTGTTTGAGACAGGTCTTATTGTGTACCTCCAGCAGCCTTCAAATGTGCTATACAGCACTGAGTCCCCAAACTGGCAATCCTCCTCCCTCTGCCTTCCAAGTGCCCAGATTATAAACATGTGCACGTCACCTCGTTTGGAAAAATCTCTCGGTTCAATGTACAATGAAAGTTATACAGCAAACATATATTTGTCTTACATTTATTATGTTTACACTGTAACTTATAAAACCATCTACAACTGGGCTTTGGTTTATCTACCTAACACTCTATTCTCAACTATTTAAAATAACATGTATTTATTAAAAATTGATACAATCACTGAGTTTATTTTTCAAGACAAATTTTTCTTGATGTTATTTGTTAATATGAGTGTTCTAGTTTACTTTATATTACTGTGATAAAACATTTCAAAAAAACCAAAAAAAAAAATACTAACCAAAAGCAACTTGGGAGAAATGGTTTATTTGGCTTACATGGCCCCTTTGATGGTCCATCACTGAAGAAAGCGAAGGCAGGTGCTTAAACAAGGCAGGAACCTGGAGGCAGGAACGGAAGCACAGACCACAGAGGAACGCTGCTCACTGGCTTGCCTGGCCTGGCTAGCTCAGCTACCTTTCCTAGAGCTCCCAACTGCCTATGGATGGCCCTGCCCACAGTGGGTTGGGCCATCCTACCTCAATTAACAATTAAGAACGTGACTCACAGACATGGTTAGAGGCCAATCTGATGGAGGAAATTCCTCAATTGAGGTTCCCTCTTCCCAGATGACTCTAGTTTGTGTCAAGTTGACCAAAATTAACCAGCACAATGAGGATGAAAACTACAGCTGAAGGCATCTCACTTCAGTAAGGAGCTTTCATTGGCTGGAAGTAGTATTTGTGGACCTAGTTAGTGAAGGTCTGCATTCATCTAAGCCAGATACCAAGAAGTCTAACACAGGTAATAAAAATATTTTTTAAATGTAAAAGCACATCGCATTTTCAAGTTACTAGACAGGTTGGAACAAGAAGCTTGGAAGCAGAAGATATCATAAGGTCTACCTGATTCTTCCCCTAAATAATTTCTGTAACACAATCATGTGTTGACTTTTGGGTTAAAGTGTTCTCATTTATTCATCATTAAAAAAAGTTTACTTCACCAATAATTTTAAGACTTTCCAGTTACTTTCCAGAATCCCCTTTCTCCAATTCTTTTCACATTTGCAGTTAAAACTGACAGGTCTGTCTTTTCTGCAAGGGCCACCTGAATAATGTTTAGCTCATGTTCAGGATGGACACTAAACAGGTTCCCATAGCAAGTGGCCATTTCTTACATGCAAACATGCTTGGAGGACTTCCTGGAAAAAATACCCTTGAATTCCCTTGTGAGTGTAGCTTCCAAATTGGTCTGCTGTGAGGAGAGTGGTACTTCACGTGCGATTCTGAAGCAACTCACCAGGTCACAGAGGAGGCTGCCGTTCCTAACTCCAGCTCCGTCACAACTGCAGGGCTTGCACATATCAATGGCCGAGGGATCCGCACCAACTTGTTGGAAAAAGCAAGGCTCGCACAGCTCACCGTTTCCTCCTGCATCAGAGAGAGGTTGCGCATCATGACTCCTGATTCATTAAAATCAGCTGCGTAATTCAAAATTAAAGACTGTATTCCTTTGAGGGAATTCTATAATTTTCTGGACGTCCATTTTAATGCACCTTTCATCTCTACCTGCCAATTTAGTGATCCAAAGCATATGAAATGGTGAACCTGTTACAAACCACGCTTTACTTCATTAAACTCCCATCTGTTATATAATGCCACACTTCCTAAAGCTATACAAAGGAGCGGACATGGTAAGGGAATCAGTTTCTAAGTTATATTTCTATGACCAGATACTTTTTCTAAGGCAAAATACGAGACTTTTTTTTTTTTTTTTCAACAGAGGAGGGGTTAGTTACAGAGGTAGGAGGAAGCGGGTGTACTGTATTTCAAATGTTTTTTTCCAGAGTTGAGGGGATAGATACCTCAGGTGGTGAAGAGCTGGCTGTGTGAGCTTGAGGAACCGAGCTTTATCCCAGGCACCCGAGCAAAGGTGGCATGAAGGACACACCTTCAGGCCTTGTACTGGGGAGGGAGAGGCAGAAGGTCCCTGGAAGGACAGTCTAACAAAATCAGAATGGCCCAGGTTGGGTGAGAGATACTGTCTCAAATAAGAAGGAGAGTGACTAGGACACTCATGTTAACCTCTGGCCTCCACACATATACACACAATCACACACACATACACAAAAAATAATTTAAAAAATAATTTTGCAGAAGCAAATTCTGCAAAATTGGAGAATGCTCTTAATATAATGGGTTGTCTACAGTTAATGTGATTTTTAAAAAATACTTGTTTTCATTTAAAGCATTAAAATAGAAAAACAATGCTTGTTAATTTTCATTTAAAGCATTAAAAAGAAATTCACTATAAATGCCAAGGAAATGTGATGCTAAATATTAGAAGAACCTGACATATTCAATGTATCAAGTAATTCATATGGTTTGCAATTTATTAACTAGAAGTTTTCCCTTGTCGTTGTACATAATAAAAACCTATTCTACAAGGAATTTCTAAAGTCACTGTGAACAGTACTCCAGACCACTGAAATAAGCTGAAACAAAACTTGAAGTTGTCACTTTTTCCATTAAAATGTAGGCACTCCAGATGTTGGCACACACCTTTAACCTTAGCACTCAGGAGGTAGAGGCAGATGGATCTCTGTGAGATCCAGGTCAACCTGGTCTAAATAGTGATTTCTAGGCCAGCTTGGGGCTACAGGGAGGCTCTGTCTCAAAAAGACCAAAAAATTAATAAATTCATAATATTTTTAGAATATATCCATTCGGCTGGACCGATGGCCCCTAAACCTGTATCTCTATAAACGCTCCTGTTTTATGTCATGAATATTGATTAGGTGATTACCATGCTGCGAGCATGCGTTAAACGCTATGGAATACAGTATTGAACAAGATGCAGGACTCTCTCAGACAGTGCTTTTCTATGAGGTAAGAAGAATCTGGATTCTATAATAATCGAGATAAGTAATATAACTATAATAAGCTTAGAACTTCATTAAAGTCTCTGGAGGATTCTGATCTGTTCTGCAGGATGCTGAGAGGCTGTTGTAGAACAAAGGGGCTTCATTCCTGGGTTCCCAGCTGCTAACTCAAGAGGTTTTCCTATGAGTTTTGGAAACCCACAACGAACATATCCAAAATAGAGCCTGCCACCCTCTCCCCAAGGTGACACTTCCTAACTTAACTCAGAGGCTAGAGCCCATGCTGAGCTACTGCGCAAACTAGACATGTAGGCATCAATCTGGACCCTTCTTCCCTTCACCTACCCCATGCTCACAGAACAGTCCCACTTTCCAACCGAAACACCTGTCTACATGATCTGAAATGAATCTCACCACTCTCTCCTGAACTACTAATGCAGGCAGTAATTTGATTTGCAAATCACTCCTTGGGCTAGAGAGAATGGCTCAGAGATTAAGAGCAGGGAGTACTCTTCTGGAGTAACCCAGTTCCCATTACCCAAGTAGGGTGGCTCACAACCTCCCATAGCTCCAACTCCAGGGCATCCAGCACCTCTGGCCACCACGTGCTCCCCCACATACATGAATATACCCACATACAGACACAGACATTTAGATGATTAATTTAAAATCAAATAAATCTTTTAACAAATTCCTGACCTCTAAAATGGATTGTTTCTTTGATATGCCTGGCCTCTCTTTGACCTGAGGATAAAGTCAAACTGCACCAGGGTGTACGGAAAATTGTATGACTTAATTCTTGCCTTTGTTCCAGTGCTTTTTCCCGCCACTAGCTGCTCATCCTGCCAGCTCTGCACAGGTGTCACACCGCTCTCTTCCTGGGCCATTGCTCACACTCCCTACTAGAAACATGAGTTCCCTCCCCATCGGCTTCTGACGTTCCTGCCTGTCTCAGGACCTACCAAGCAACTTGAGAATCATTCCTTAGACAGTCTGCCTTGCTCAGTGTACAACAGCTTAGAAATGGAAAAATTCAGTCTTCTTCATCACCAGTTCCTCTGTTCTTATGATATTTTAGGACATCAATAATTACCTAATTTGTCCATTCATGGTTTAGAGTAGCACTCTCAGACCCATGAGAATCACATTATATTTTACAAATACTGATGATGTCTGTTTCTGCTTTGACAAGATACTGTTCAGAAAACAGTAATTATAATGACTCCTCGAAATGCTGCAGTCATAGAGAATATTTATCATCTTCTATGTTTATAATCTCTTAATTTTTTATTTAGTGTGTGTGTGTGTGTGTGTGTGTGTGTGTGTGCGCGCGCCTGCACGTATGTGTAACATGGACATGTTTGTACCACTGTGCACACATGGATGTCAGAGGAGAACTTCTAGGAGTTGGTTCTCTCGCCACCATATGGGTTCTGGGACTTGAACTCAAGTCAGGCTTGGCAGCAAGCCCTTTTACCTGCTGCGCCATCTTACCAGTCCATGTATTTATAATCTTGTGGGGCTGGAGAGAAGGCTCAGTGGTTAAGAACACTGGCTGTTCTTGCAGAAGACCTGGGTTCAAATCCCAGCACCCACATGGCAGCTAACAACTGTCCGTAACTCCAGTTCCAGGGGATCCAACAGCCTCTTCTGTCCTCTGCAGGCACTGCGTGACACGGGTGCACTTACCTACATGCAGCCAATACACGCATACACATAAAATAAAATAAAAAATAATAAAATATTTTTTAAAAGATTTGTAAGGCTGGAGTGTGATGGTACATTCCTTTAATCCCAGCACTGAGGAGGCAGAGGCAGGTGAATTCCTATTAAATTGAGGCCAATCTGGTCTACATAATGAATTCCAGGCCAACTGGGACCATAAAGCGAGATTCTGTCTCAAAAACAAACATAAAACCAAAGCAAAACAATAAAAATAAAAATTTAAAAGCTTATCGGTTTCATATCAAGTCCACATGAGAACCCACACACAGGGGAGACAGGAATGCAAAAGGTCATGGGCAATTTCCTGTAAGGATGGATTCAAACAGCACGAATAAGTTTTCGAAAATTACAGTTTGCTCAAATAGTATAAGCCCAGGACGACAACAATAGACTATTTCTGAGTGAGGAGTGCTTCATGAAACAGCTTTGCTTTACAAACTTAGCTGCAGGAAATCATATTTCTTAGGAAGGTACCAGTACGATAACCTAGAGCAGCGAGGGTTTGGAAGTGGCCGCCCTCAGCCCCACAGGCTGGGTCAGCTGCCTGCAGGTTACCTGTGGTGTGATGCTGGCCGTCCTCACAGACCCCGCCTGGCCCTCTGTGGTGCCCCAGTGGAAAGGGGTCCACGGAGCTGTTGGACTGGCAGCTTCCCGCGTGGCCGTGGCACTGACAAGGTTTACAGTTGAATGCATGGCCGTGATCACCTCCATCGAAAGGCTTGTCCTAGAGAGGCAAACAGCAATCACACTAGAGCAACACAGTAATGTCAGAATAAATATAAAGTGGGGACTGTTTTTATTTATTTGTGTGCCCATCACTGTCAGAAAATGTAAAACTAAACTTCGTGAGTGAAATCCAGTGAACACTTTATCTTGAAAAATATTTTATAAATAAAAAAAATGAATTAGGATTTTTCCATAACCTTTAAAAACATGTCAAAACACTACAATCTCCTAGTCTTGCTTATAACAGTAAAGGAAATCACAGAGTAGAGTGAGTATTAAATTATTACCCTGTAATCTAAAACATTACAAAGATTTGGGAACTGAATTGCTTCTTAGTGACGTGTCTCAGCTGCAGATCTGGGGAGAGTGTTTACCTTTCTCTCATCTCATGAATATTTATTTATTTATTTATTTAT
>NW_008339927.1:783370-797769 GCF_000622305.1 Nannospalax galili
TTATTTATTTATTTTGTCTTTCTGAGACAGGGTCTCCCTGTAGCCCCAGCTGTCCTGGAACTCACTATATAGACCAGGCTGGCCTTGAACTCACAGAGGTCCGCCTGCCTCTGCCTCCTGAGTGCTGGGATTAAAGGCGAGAGTCACCACGCCCAGTCATTTCACGAATTTTATACTAAGAAATGATCTTTCTCTGCTCTGGTGAATCATCCTGATCATTCTAAGGTTGAGAGCAGCCTGCAGCCTCCTTTGTGCTTTCAGGCGGGGATGCTTTCCTGAGAACTGATTTTCTGACATGATATTCAGGGATCTTTTTCTCATATTTGTTGCAGAGCAAATGTTTCCTCCTAAATTAAAAACCTTTTTTTTTGCCCATCCTTATTATTCCCATTGATTCACAGTTCAGTAATTAAAAATATATTTTATTGGGCTGGGCGTGGTGGTGCACACCTTTAATCCCAGCACTTGGGAGGCAGAGGCAGGCGGATCTCTGTGAGTTCAAGGCCAACCTGGTCTACATAGTGAGTTCCAGGACAGCTGGGGCTACAGGGAGACCCTGTCTCAAAAAGACAAAAAATTACTTATTATTTTCATTTTATGTTAGGCATATGTGTAGTGCCTGTGTGTACTGTATTTATGTAAGTGCACCATTGTCATGCAGGGCCCACAGAAGTCAGAAGGGAGCGTCAGATCCCTTGGAACTGGAATTATAGTTATGGACAGTTGTTAGCTGCCATGTAGGTGCTGGGAACCTAACCTGGGTACCTAACCTGGGCCCTCTGCAAGAGCGGTCAGTGCTCTTAACCATCAAGCTACCTCTTCAGTTCCCAGTTCAGTAATTTTATCCCTTTAATATTTTCGGTCAGTGCTCTTAACCACCAAGCTACCTCTTCAGTTCCCAGTTCAGTAATTTTATCCCTTTAATATTTTTAAAGAGAAAGAACCAGCAAGAGATTGCTTTTCTACTGTGTTAGAAATGTGTCTGAAATGTTTAACATGAAAACAAAGGCTTTTTTTCCTACGTAAGTGTAGAAAAAAAAAGAGAAAATATGAATATCATTTAAAAACTGTCACCACACATAAATATAGCAACATTGAATTCTAGTAATTGTGGAGAGTCGCCCTTACATTGCTGTCAAGTTTCAAGCTCCGGTCATCTTCTTGGAGTGCTAAGTCTTCTTGGTTCCGGCACTATTTCTACCCCTAGGGTGAAGTGGCTATCCTTCTCCCACACTCCCCTACTAATAGCTTTGTTCTGCTCCTGCCCCTCTGACAGTCTGTGTTGTCCTCACAGTAGGAACATTGCTAAGCTGATAACTAAAAATTCACATCTAACTCTGATATTGAACTACAAAGAAAGTTCTTGGAAGAATTTAGGGTTCCATTCACTAATGGGTTAACATCTGTATAAAGTCTTCTTAAGTGACTACGATGAGATCACTTGCAAGAGTCACTCAAAGCTGTAAGACCAAGCTCATTTTACAAAAGGAAGATATACCAGGATCATTAAATATTGTCAATTATGGGTCTTTTGGTCACTTGTTTCTGGAGACAATGTCTTGCCATGTAGCCCACATTGACAATGAGCTCACTGTGAAGTCCAAACTGGCCTTAAACTCACAGTGATCCTCCTGCCTCAGATTCTCAAGTGTAGCATTACAGGCAGTTGCCACCATGTGACACTGGCAAAAGAAATAAAATAGAATTGACCTGCTTAGGCTCTCCCTCACAGGCAGCAACCATGTAGAAATCAACCTCATTTCACAGAATCAAAAGCTGGAGTTAGTTATAGGCTACATATCAAACGGTATCATTTCTATTGCTTCCTGACTGTTAAAAAAATAAAAAGGCCACTGTAACGTGAAGTTGTGCTTTGAACATGCCAGACCCCAAGGTAAGCATTTAAAATGAATTGTCTCCCATCAATGGATAAATGGATATACTGTGGTTAATATATTAATGTGATAATGGAATAGTATTCAACCATAAAAAGAATGGAATTGTGTCATTTGCCGTGGTATGGATGGAACTTTGTTAAGGGAAATAAGGAAGGCAAGAGCGGAACACTGCACACTATTGCTTATATGTGGGAGCCACAAGGATGAGCTCTGGAGCAGAGTGGGGGTTCCCAGAGACCTGGTGGGATTGGGAAATCAGCCAGAGAGGATAGTTAATTGACACAGAAGCATGCTTTGATAGGAGGTATGACTTCTAATGTTCAAAAGCATTGTTTGGCACCAATTAACTGTACATGTCAGCTAGCAAGAAATATTTTGAATATTCTCAACACAAATAAATAATAAGTATTTGGGGTGACAGGTATAACAAGTTTCCTGATCTAATCATCACACACTGTGTACATGTGCTGAATTAACACACCCTGACCCATAAATATGTATGCTACCTGTGCATAAATGAAAATATTTTAAAAACAAAATAGATTATTTCACTGTGTTCTAGTTCCTGGTTCATGGAGTATCCTGCCTCTGATTCCTGGCTAGTTAATCCCATATTCTTATACAATGGCCTATATGACTTTAAGGCTTATTTGTGCTATTTAGTAACGCGAAAATAATATTTCATACCATTGTTGTAAAAAACAGTTACTAGAGTACCTGACATGTAATTGGTCCTTAGTGAACATCATCTACTACTTTGGTTATCACAGCATTAGCAACTGAGGATTTAAGGGGGTGGGAGGAGGAGGAGGAAGAGGAGGAGGAGGAGGAGGAGGAGGAACCCAACAGAAACTTTGATCTCATATTTAAATGGCATCAGCAGTATATAAAACTGTCCTTATGTAAAATATCTCTGTTAATCCCTGGAGACAGTGTGGCCTTCAAGAAAATGGTCCATGATTTACTTAGAGGAAGTTTACTACAGACTACAGGAAGGATTAACTATGATGAAGATTTATTTCCGGTACAGTCTTAGCTCCTGCTCCTGGAAGTGTTCGGATGTCACTAGGTTGGAACTACACTTGCAGCTGTAGGTCGGGGAGGTATTTCCTATTAGAATAAACAGGAAATAGAGGAAAACTCACTTTCTGGTAACTTGGATTTGAAGGAGAGAAATTAGTTTATCAAGATTTCTTACCCAGATCAATCATTCATGCAATTATACTGTTTTACGATATTAAAAAAATCAATTAAATCACAGATTTTAACTATATACACAATTTTACTACTTGGCAACAAAGTTTGTTTAGTGTCATGTTTTTGTTACTGTTTTAGTTTCTATTTTTTAAATATTTTATTTATTTATTTTTATATGTATGAGTGCATTGCCTGCATATATTTAAGTGTGCCCATGTCATGCAAAACCTGTGGAGGTCAGAAGAGGGTGTCAGATCCCCTGGAATTGGAGTTACAGATAGTTGTTAGCTGCCATGTGGGTGCTGGGAACTGAACCCGGATCCTTTGCAAGAGAAGCCAGTGCTGTAACTGTTGAGCTATCTCTCCGCTTCTCTAGTGTTTTAGTTTGCTTTGAGGGGGCCGGTATTGTTGTTGCTTTACTTCAAAATATTCTTACTGAAAGAATTTCCAAACCCCATGGCGCTATATTTTTCAAATTGTGCTCTCTTGGTTAAAGCTGGTGGGGAAGAGAGAACATGAGCACATGTGGCCCAGGCACCCTGCTTATCCATGTGGTTCTTTTGCAAAGCAACTGCAGGCTGGCTGAATCTGGGGAGTGCCTGCTTGAGCCAGTAGAGCAGATCCAGCAAAGCATTCCTTTGCTATTTCTATGGAAGCAACAGTGTGCTTTTTGATTTTGGTCTAACTATTTTTCTCATTTGATATTTTGTCCGTATTTCAGCCTATAAGCCACTGACCTAAGGCCTTGTTATAAGTAAGGCTGAGGAAAGTGCTACAGGGATGGTCCAAAAGCAGAATCCCAGCCCCTTGATGCTTAAAATCAAAGAGGAGTCTGAAGACTTAGTGGAATGGCTTGACCCTGTTTGCTACTTGTTACTGAAAATGGTTGGGTTTCTTTTTGCGTAAAACTTTAAGATATAGGTAAGTGTGGGTAATATTTTATACTTTCCTGCTGAAAAAAAAACCAGTTATCATTTTGAGCATTATAACATTGTAATACCAGGCAAATAGGAATTCATAAAGATGCTTACTGCAAAAAGTACTCATAGAAGGGCTGGTTACTCACTCAGAGTAGGGTAGCACATGTGTGTATATTCCATTAGAACTAGAAATTCCATTGTGAATAGCTTCAAGTTTCATAGGAAAGACTTATGATCAAGGATATGTTTATTACAGTGAAGAAAAGAAATCATGTTAAATGCCCTAAAGTAAGTACCTATCATATCTTAACAGCATGCAAGTGTGTGTGTGTGTGTGTGTGTGTATCAGTTGGAGTTATAATAGTATCAGAGTATGATCCTCTTTTCTAGATAAAGAGGGATTCATCTACGGACAGAGCCAAATTTAATAAGATAGAGGCCATTTGTACAGATTTACCCACGGTGAGAATAATGTAAGGTTTGAGAGTATATAAACGTCCCAATGCAGGGCAGAGGAGTGAGTGACATTTATATTTCATGACTATATTTTTACCACAATGTATATTTAGTACAAATGTGCTAAAACTCATAACAACATTCAACTGCCTGGACAGTTACAGAAAATTACACATCATTCACTTTGTTTTTACCTAATATTTCATCAAGAAAATTTGAATGTTCCAGTTTTAAATGACATGCAAATGAACAACAAACAGCGATAGAATTCTTAATTTTTTAATTATTTTAAATTACATGCATTGTGTGTGTGTGTGTGTGTGTGTGTGTGTGTGTGTGTGTCTGGATGTGGGTGTGCGCAATGGAGTACAGTGCCCCCAGAAGCCAGAAGAGGGCACAGGATCCCCTGGAGCTGGAGTTTTAGGCTATTGTGAGGCAGCTGATAAGGGTGCTGGGAACTAAACCTGGGTCCTCTGCAAGAGCAGTATGAGCTTCTAACTGATGAGCCATCTCTCCAGCCCCTAATTTTCTTTACAAGTACATGTAGGATCAAAGTGCTAATTGATTACTTGTAAAAGTAATATTTTTTAATTTCATATATTTATACAGTGTATCTGGGTTATAGCTAACCCTCCTTCCCTCCCTCCAATTCCTCCAGGCCCTACCCCAACACAACCCCCTAAACTCCATGTCATAGATACAAATATCTCTATCAATCTCTCTATCTCTCTCTCTATCATCTATCTATCTATCATCTATCATCTAGCTATCATTTATATATCATCTATCTATCTATCTATCTAGCTAGCTAGCTAGCTATCATTTATCTATATATCATCTATCTATCATCTATGTATCTATCATCTATCTATCTATCATCTATCATCTAGCTATCATTTATCTATATATCATCTATCTATCATCTATGTATCTATCATCTATCTATCTATCTCTCTATGTCTCTATCTATCATCTATCTATCATCTATCAGTCTATCTATCATCTATCATTTATCTATATATCATCTACCAATCTATCTATCAAATCTATCATCTAGCTATCATTTATCTATATATCATCTATCTATCAATCATCTATCTTCTATCCTTTCATCCACCCATCCATCCATCCACCCATCCATCCACCCATCCACCCATCCATCCATCTATTTATCTACCTAGCTCCCATCCACCCATCCACCCATCCACCCATCCATCTATCCATCCATCCATCCATCCATCCAGCCAGCCAGCCAGCCAGCCATCCCACATATAGCATGTAAGCGCTGGAGTATGGGGAGGTGTGCTTTGCACTCATGAGCTCACAGGTGCTCTGGTTGCCTACATAAGACCTGCACAATATCAAATCAATTAAAAAATTAACATATATGACAGAATGCATGAAATCAGGTAGGGGGTTATGGGGGACCAGATGGGAAAGGGGGTCTAAATTTGATTAAGTTCTATTATATGAAATGCACAAAACCTCAATAAAATATTAACAAATAAATACATTAAATGAAAATTTCTTATGATTTATAAAAATATCAGCATGGAGGGGGGAAGAAGTCTCTTGATGTCCTATCCCTAGCTGAGGACTAATGTCAGTTAACGGCTATTGAAGAAGGGAGAGTCACTTTTCTTTGGTGGGTGTGGCTATTGGTAGGCTATCCATGGATGTCCTCACACCCAGATGATTGTGGGCAGCATTAAATGAAGAAAAAAGGAATATGATTTTTAAGGATATAAACTTTTTTAAAGCAGTAAGTTATAGAAGCACAGATTTTGAGAACCGACTGCATAAATTTAAATTTTTTAAATTTGTTTTAAAACATATCCAACTGAACTTTGGCCTTGGGTCATATGGACAATATTGTTCTAGCATTTTCTGTAGCCCACCAGGAGAGAAAAGAGAATGGGTAATTTATGATCTAGCCTTTGGTTACAAAGTTTCAAAAAACCATTAAATTTTAGTTCCATACTTATATTTAATCACGACTTTTCAGATAAGACAATGAAAACTGTGACGAGCTGATAGAAACAGTAATTAGTCCGGGCTTTCTGAGTAGGTTTTTTCGTTTCTATCTATCTTTTCTGTCAATGACCTTCGAGTTTGTTTCCAACGTGGCAGTCATGCCTCCACACACCGTATCTTGAGCCCTTCCTGAAGGAGGTCGCTTTCTGTCCCTTTAATTTTCTCCCATCTCCAGTAGGCCGGTTGTGACTTTTAGTTGTGAGTCAGTGTGTTTTGTACCAGTTGGGTTCCTCCTGAAAAATCCCTGGAGGCTCAAATGAGCAGATTAGATGATGGCTCCATTAGGGTCAAGGACCCTCTTGGTCATCAGTTCAGGTAATTCATGCCCAGTTTTGAAGTTTAAGTATTCTGTGCATATTCTAGACACCTCCTTTAATAGGATTATCTTGAGCAAATATTTTCTTCCAGTCTGTGGCCTATCTTCATTGATTCTACAGATGAGAATGCTTTGTCTGAATGAGGCTCAGTTCACTGTGTTCTTTCGCCAACTGTGGTTTTGCTTTCATATTTACAAAAGCATCATGGGGCTGGAGAGATGGCTCAGCAATTAAGAGCACTAACTGCTCTTTCAGAGGACCTGGGTTCGATTCCCAGCACCCACATGGCAGCTATGAACCGTCCTTAACTCCAGTTCCAGGGGCATCCAAAGCCTTCTTAGGACCTGAATGGCATTGCACGACATGGGTGCGCTCACATACATGCAGGCAATACGCTCATACACATACAATAAAAATAATAAAATATTTTTAAAAGGCATCATCACACCTAATGTACATTACCTTTAGTTTGACATTTAATAATTAGGTACATGATTCATTTTGAGTTAATTTTGTAAAGACTGTAGTTTATTTATTATTTATTTATTGGATGGGATCTCAGCTATTCTAACTCCATTTTCTGATACCATTTCCTATTATCCAATCTATCACTCTATCACCTGTGCTTATATCAAAGATAAGAACACATTGTTGTGGGTTTGTCTCTGGGCTCTGTGTCTATATGTTGTGGCTGATACAACAGGGTCTCGATCCTGCACCAGAACTAGGACTGAAGCAGGATCAATTCCCCATTCTCCTTCTCCAGCCTCTATTGGCTCTTGGTCTTTGGCATCTCCGTGCAAACATTAGAGCCAGCTTGTTGATGTTTGTTGGGAACAGACGTAACACTTCATTGAGTCTATTGATCGAATTCAGTAAAACTGATGTCTTGATCATAGTGACTTTTCTTTTCTATAAATCTGAAATAATTCTCCTTTGGGCCTTTGACTTCTGCCATCGGCAGTTTGTGATTTTTGTTACTTTGGTCTTGTGCACAGTTTGTCAGATTTGCACACAAATAATCTTTCCATTAAGTGCTCATACATAGTATTATACTTGTAATTTCAAATTCCATTTGATTGTTGCTGGTATGTATTAAAGTAAGAAGTCTTTGTAAATCGACCTTGCTATGACTTATTAATTCCAAGAGCTATCTTGCTCGTAGTTACAGATATTCTACATAGATGATCCTGTCAACTGTGGACAAGTACAGCTTTATTCTTCTCCCTAAAGATGTACATCTTTTCGTCTTGCTGTCTTTTGTATTTCGTAGCATTTCCTTTATGATGTTGAAAAGAACTAGTAGGTGGCAATGTGTACTTCCCGCTTCTGATCTGAGCAGGAAAGATTTTAATTTCTCATCACTGTGTGTGACCACTTACCTAGATTCTCGTGGCATATCTGTATCAAGCTGATGAAGTCCCAAAGCTCTTGAGGGTTCTTTACCATGAGTTTGTTGGATTTTCTCAAATGCTTTCAGTCCACTTGTTGATACGATCACATGTTATGGTTAGGTGTATGTAGTTTGACCCATGAAAACTTTGGCTGAAATTTGGTTACATGGCAGCAGAGCTGGAAAAGGGGCCATTTGAAGAGCTTAGTGTCTTTATCAAGACATCATGACACTGGATTAGTTTTGTTACAAAGCATCTGGCCCCTTTGTCTCTCCTCAAGAGGAACAAGCTTGTCCTTCTACTTCAAACCAATAGTTCAATTTGCACAAGGCTCTTATCAAAGCCCAGGAGTTATCAGTGCCACACCTTTGGACTTTCAGGACCATGAGCCAAAGCTAGCTTCTTTTTTTTTAAATAAATTATCAAGATGTAGGTATTTTGTTATACCAGAAAATGAGCTAAACTATCATGTTAGACAATGGTAGCCTGTTGCCATGATGGATTATGTTAACGAATTGTTGGATGTTGAAGTGTTACATGCCTGGGATAAATTCTACTTGATTGAGGTGCAGAAGCTTTTTAATTTCCCGAAGTCTCATTTGTCAGTTTCTGAGTGACAGAGTCCTATTCGGAAAGCACTTGTCTATGCCGACATCTTGAAGCATTTTCTCTACTTTTCTTCTTTCAGTTTTAGAGTTCAGGTCTTATTAAAGTCAATAACCCAGCTATACCACCCCTGGGTATTTACCCAAATGGCTTCAGATTAACCTGTCGCAGAGATACTTGTACGTCAGTGTCTATTGCAGCACTGTTCACAAGAGTTAAGTTATGGAACCAACTCAGGTGTCCATCAACACAGAAAAGGGCAGTGAGAGTGGAGTTCATACATACAGTAAAACTTCCTATACATGATATATATATACATATATATACATATCTATGAAACACATGTAAAAGTGGATTTGTCTAAGGGGACAAACGGGACTAATGTGAGGGCAAGGAGTGAGATAGGGAAGGATATTGGGCGCAGGGGTGTATGCTCATAATGTATTAAATGGCCGACATTAACCATGTCTAATAATGCTTTTAATCTAGGAAAAATGCTACTGGAGATAATACTCATAAAACTTGTCTGGCTGAAATGGATGTTTTGCTAATTGTACACTGAGTCTGTCCACACTTGCCATTGTGGGCCGGCAGCTCTCCACCTGCACTTCCAGACACTGCTCTGGACTTGCGCTTTATTTATGCCTGTCGAGAGACACAGTTTCACCAGATCCTTCACCATCCCATTCCCTTAGTTGTCCCTCTCTGGTTAACTGTGGATCTACTCATAGGCCTTGGTGACTGTCAGATGTGTTGTTTGATCTGTGTACATACTTTCTTTGCCTGTTTGGGATTCAGAAAAGTCATGTGATCATTTATTTCAGAAAGTTCTTCAATTTTACTCCTTCAAATATTATTATTAATTTTGTTAGTTTATTACCTCTGCGTTCTCCATAAAGCTCTATTCATCTTCATGCTATTTTCTTCCCCTTCCCCTTCCTCTTCCCTGTCTCCCCCTCCCCCTCCCCCTTCTCCCCTCTTCTCTCTCCCCCTCTCCCCTTCTCCTCCTCTTCCTTTTGACACAGAGTCTCACTATATAGCCCTGGCTGGCCTGGAGCTCACTATGTAAACCAAACTGTCTTTAGATTCGATTTGCCAAGATCTGCCTGCTTCTGCCTCTCAAGTGTTGGGAATGAAGGAGTGAGCTACCGTGCCTGTCACCATGGCTTCTTTTTCTATTTGTTTTTTCATTTTAAATCTATTTTATGTACACACCTATCTCAGAAATAGTGAACTAGTACAAGTACTTTATAATGATTAATAATATCAATACATGTCAGAGAGAAAATTAAATTTCTGACCTTGGCTTGTTAAATGCACCTCAAATATGAAATGTCCAAATGAATTAACTGTCTAACATTATGAAAAAATTAAAAGATTAAATGAACTACATTTAGAGTCAAATTTTACTGTGAGGAGAGGGAGCACTGGTTAGAGCATGATGGACTGTGATGGGTAATAGAAATGGTACAAGTTAGTCATGGTGACTCAATTTTGGGTTTCAGTATTCTAAAGGAATCGATATTCTATCATAGCAGGAAATAGCCATTTACATAATTAGTATTGTAGAGTGTGATGTTGGCTTCATTCAGCTTATTGAATGATAGGAAGGCTTATTAAATAAAATGTTTCATGCTGGCTCCGTTATTTATAATACTAACAAAAATGCATCCTGATGGTTTGATTGCAGGTAATTCATAAGATCCAGGATTAATGTTATAAAAGGGTCACAAATTAGAGCCAAAAAAATAAGAGAATCTTTCATGGTCACTAATAAATTGCACTGTGTGGGTTTGGCTCTCCTTGCAGGTAATGATGTCACAGACTGATGAAAGAATCCCTAAGCAGCCAACAGGATGCCAGGGCTGGCTGATGTCCTGCTCACTGAGTCACTCTTGGCCTGAGATGGGGACTCAGCTAGAAAGGAAAATGAAAATCCATACAGGTGCAAGTTTTACTTGATTATGCTTTTGTTTAAAGCTATACTCAATAACCACTTGAACTCTTAAAACCGGTCAGTACTGGATAAGGCCAGGCCTGGTGGCAGAGACCGACAACTCTGGTGCTTCAGAGGTAGACAAAGGAGAATCAGGAGTTCCAGGGCAGCCTCAGCTACAGAGCGAGTTCAAGGCTGCATGCGGCTCTGTCTAAAGATACATAGGTGTGTAAATACATAAGTACTAGATAAAAAGGCAACAGAGCTGGAAACTAGGTGATAGTCATAAAGACTTGTTGGGCAACATATAATATGCAAGCCCAAAACCCTCAAAGTCCTAGGTTGTTTTGTGCTCCTGCGAACAGCGTACAGCATTTGATGGTTATGGTGGGTTGACTGACCATGTGCAATGTAACCCCTATCACAATAAAGATACCGCCACGAGAGGTTAGATAATGATCTAAAAAGGGAGGGAAAAAGATGCGATTTAAAAGCCTGTGTAATGAAAGACTAGCTATGGAATGACTCCATGATATAAAATATTTAGATCAGGTAAAACTAAGAGGGGCTGGATATTGGAGAAGGAGCAGCTTCAAAACTATCAGAGAGTATTTTAGGAAGCAGAGTGTTCTAGATCTTGATTGGGGTGATGACTGCACATCAGCCAGAACTAACTAACTCTAGATATTTAAATGAGGATATTTCGTGATAGACAAACCACACATCAGGAAAGTTGAGTTAAAAGAAAAAAAAAAACATTAGTTTTGCAAGATACGTAGGCGCAATGAGCAAAGGCACACAAAATCTCTGTACTGAACCTTTTTTGTTTTGTTTCATTTTGAGATGGGCCTCCCTGTAGCCCCAGCTGACCTGGCACTCACTATACAGACCAGGCTGGCCTTGATCTCACAGAAATCCACCTGTCTCTGCCACCCAAGTGCTGGGATTAAAGACAAGAGCTGCCATGCCTGAATCTTAGTTAATAATTAAAGAATTTCAAAATAAAATATTTTAAAGACTCAAATCCTATGTGTATCAGCAGCAATGATTGTTAACAAAATAAAAGTAATTATCTGAAAATATGTCTCTTACTTGTGGGACATATAATGATTAATGTAAGTTCAATGCCATCTAATAGCAAATTCTACTTTGAAATATTTAATTCTGCCTGAAAGTTAATGGATGGTATCTAGTCTTTTGAATTTGTTTTGCCTCAGATCAATCTCAGAATGGACTGAACACATTAATCTTGTGCTGTTTTAGGCATCCCTGGGAAGGCACATAACAAGCAGTCTGAAAGTGTTCTCTACGGATGAAATATGCCATTATTTTCATGGTATATATCATAGATTAAAGTCAAGAACTTAAATTGCCAATACAATGTCAAAACCATGTCAAGAGTGCCTTGGAAAATATCAGAAACAGTCTCGGTCTCCCCAAGACACAGAGTTTAGCAGTCACTATTATAAAGAAATATCTGGGAAAAAATTAGGCTGAGATTTAAATTCATTTCAGGATAAGCCCTGTATTTATTAGTAAACTGGGTGGTTTGGGTTCTTAATTTCTACTTTTATAAAGGGATCAATCAAATACAAGCTAGCTATCAGCAGCAATAGACATCTAATTGTCCTGTACTCAGAACGAAAACTCAGTCTATTGCTTAACCACTTTCTGGCTGCATTCTACTTTTTCTATCTCTCAAGCTCAAAAGGCTTTGAAGACCAGTGGGTTGACTTCATTGAGATCACCCTGAAACAAGGCACTAAGTAGCAGGGAATGTGGTTAAAAATTAAAATCATACTTCTGTAAGTAGGGTAAGTGCTACCCTCGGCCTACAAGTTATTACCACGAGAAGACAGAGACACAGTAGTGTCTCCTTATAAAGAAAAGTCCAAAAAAAGTAATGATGATTCTTATTAGAACATAATTCCAACTGTGTAAATACTGTTCCCACACTTGGCCACCAATTTGGTATACGAGCTCTACAAACAATCGAAGTAAGCTTTGGTAGCCCCTGAGTGGCAACTTGCTCTTGAATTTATTCCCCTTCCCTTTCATTTCTGGCTCTCTCATTTCCACTTCTGCTCAACACACTTTCTCCCAGGAAAGAAAACTGCCACGAACTGGCCCGCTCTCAAGCCTTACATCTTCATCAGTTTGCCAAAGGGCTGTAGGATAATTCCCAAAAGCTTTGTTATTGAGTAATACCATTACTGGTTAGCGTAACACTGTGAACTGAAGACATTCATTTTGGATTATCTCCAGGTCTTTATAAAGAATATGGTATCCCATAGGAAATGAACAGCTTGTATCAGAATATACTTGAAAAAGTCAGACATGAAAAGTTCACTTTCCAATGATTTTAAAACAACTTTTCTCCGACACCGATGTTCCGACCTGCATTAAAATATTTTGAAGGACAACAAAGTGCTTCCACCATGCTTGTGAATGCTTCTGCGAAAATCTTCTCATTTAGCACATTACTGAGAATCTCTCAGGACTGAGGTGCCATTCAAATGAACGGTTTATTCACTTTTCCCCTTTGACTGCATTTGGCAAACTTTTCTAAGGTAACTGTATTGGCTGCTTTCTATTTATGATTAAATTCATGAATTTTCAAAATACAGCAAAGACAAAAACACTGAACAAATCTAATTTTTCATCATGTTTTCCAAAGACAGTGTCTAAATTCGAAGCAGTAAGTTATATTCTCAACCTAGATTATTGCTAATTAGTCTACTGGCTCATAAGCCAACAGGCACCACCTAAGGCTGAGTCTGAAAATCCCAACTTGACTCCTGAATCCAATCATGAAAGTTCATTTAGGCCTCTTTCTTTAAGGAGAACCATGAAATCAATCACCCAAGAATCATAATCACACACTTCAATGTGAGGCATGAGAAAAAAGGTTGAGACCAACTGCATCATCGAACACCAGGTAGGAAAAGGTAAGAAACATCATGTCGTCAGGAAATGTGAGTGACTAACATGACGGCAGTAGCGCTTAGTTGGATGGTGCTGGCCACACACATTGCAAGGCAGCCTGCTAAATTCATGAAGAACGTGTTTTAAATTGGGGTGTTAGTGGGTTGGGGACCAAAAGCAAAAATAATGAATTACTGATTGAAATAAATTGAAGAAGTGATCCTAAGGAAGCAGAAGAAAATAACGAAGAAATGTCAGCAAGAATAAAGGTCAGCTTAACTTTAAAATCCGGAAAAACTGGAGAAAAGCATATATGTAAGTGGATGGCTCAATAAAGAGTAAATGAATCAAGCTCATTCAATAAATTTTGGTAACAGTATTGTAGGGTATATAACCAAACTTATTAAATATAGTTTTTCTATTGTCAGGTCTAGTGGTGGAAGCCTGTAATTCCAAGTACTCAAGAAGCTGAAGCAGGAGGGTCATGAGTTCAAGTCCTGACTGGGATACAGGACAAGTTTAATGTCAGTCTAAGAAATTCAGCAAAACTGTCTCAATATAAAAGTAAAAACCAAATCTGTGCCAGGCGTGGTGGTGCATGCCTTTAATGCCAGCAGAGGCAGGCCGATCTTTGTGAGTTCTAGGCCAGCCTGGTCTACATAGTGAGTTCCAGGACAGCTGGGACTACAGGGAGACCCTGTCTCAAAAAGACAAAA
>NW_008339927.1:797870-799943 GCF_000622305.1 Nannospalax galili
TAGAGTGCATTAAATCAGTTGGGGTAGCAATGAGGGGTGTAGATAGGGAAGGGGTTCTAAATATGGTCAAAATATATTGTATTAAATTTGCAAAAATTCAATTAAAAATTGTAAAAAGGAAGAACCAAACCAATAAACCACACTACAAAACCCAAAGGTAAGGGATCCAGCTCAGCGATAGAGTTCAGCATCCCCCCCCAACCCCCAGTTTCATCCCATAACAGCAAAAAAGGATCATCTTTAAAGAAAGATTTGTTTTGTCTCCTTATAAACTCATCAAACCAATTTCAGAAACACCAGACATCAGGAATCCAAAACAATGTAGAAGATTTCTTCTTTAAAAACAATTATTGACTAATGGTGGAGAACAAATGTGTTTGTAAAGATGAACAGCAGTAAAAAGCAGTGATCTGGAAAATGAACCCAGTGAGGAAATAAATCCTGAATTAAAAGTTTTGAGTTGGACACACATAGCGAGAGGATGCCCAGCCAGACGCGAGCCTGGAGATGAACTTACGGGCAGGAACCCACTGCTTATGGGCCAAGGGCATCTGCACTTTTAGGCGGCTCTCTGGCCATTGAGTGTGTGTGCACTAATGTTGCAGTTCAGAGCAAGTCAGACTGGACTAAGATTCTCAGAGGGTAGAAAGACGATTTATTTTAAAATGAGATGTTTCCTCACGACCCAAAATAAGCTGCACAAAAAAATTGAATTGACTGAGACAGAAGCACAAAGCAAGACTGAGTGTGGAAAGAAGTTTCCTGGCCTCTGTGTGTCTGTGACACACTGTTAGAAAAGCCTGGTGCACTAGCACACAAGACCAAGTTTATGTACATGAATGATACAGGAAAAATCATAACGAAGCTCGCCATATTTGCAAGTTTATTTGTAATAGATATGGTTATTTTGTCCTAGAAAAATCTTATGCTACTTGGCATACAACATTACATTCTTACAAGACAGTCTTTAAATCTTTTGTTAATTTGAAATATTGAAAACAGTATTTCATTATAGGTTGATCATGCCAATTAAAACTGAGGTTGGCTAAATTTCCCACGTGTGTAGTGAATATTATTTCCCTTCTTTTGTATTGTGTGTGTATGGGTGTGAGTGTACACGTGTGTGAGTGTACGTGTGGGTCTATGTGTGCATGGAGGACAGAAGACAACCTTGGGTGCTGTTCTTTAAGTTCTGTCCAGGTCTTTGGAGGTGGGGTCTCTCATTGGCCTGGCACTCACCAAGGAGGCCGAGCTATCTGGCCTGTGAGATCTAGTGATCCACCTGACTGTGCCTTTTTACCAGTGGGATCATAAGTGTATGCTACTATGCCCATCTTTTTATGTGAATGCTGGGAAGGGAATTTGAGTATTCATGTTTCTAAGTCAAGCACTTGAACCAACAAAGTGGTTAAGTGATTCCCCCAAACCCTCATATTTTCTTTTCTTTCTGAAAAATATTTACTTTCCATTTTCATTTTATGAGTGTTTTCCTGCACACACATGCCTATGAAGTCCAGAGGAGGCTTTCACACCCCATGGAACTGGAGTTACAGACTGTTGTGAGCTGCCATGTGGGTGCTGGGAACCAAGCCTGGGTTCTGTGCCAAAGCATCAACTGCTATTAACTATTGAGCCATCTCTCCATTTCTCTTATCTGGTCTTTTCTAAAGTGCTTGTTCATTTGCTCTTTCACCAGGTTCCATATTTTTCTTAAAGTTTTTAAGTGTTCTTTTTGTATTAGATTTTCTCTCCTTACCTTACATTGGACATAAATCGGTCTATCACTTGCCACTGAAATGCAGATGTATTAGTTTTCACACTGTCCAGAATCTTTGGTATCTATCTGACAGAATGTGTCACTAGCTGTCTTCATGGCTCTAGATATATTTGTTTCCGTTCTGTTTCTACCTTACCTAAGAATTTACCTTGGCCATATTGAACAAATCCATATAACTCTAAGCCATTTTATTACAGATTTCAAATTAACCTCCTAAAATTCTTGATATAAGCAATTAATTCATCATTTCTTCTTTTCAAGTGTGTGTGTGTGTGTGTGTGTGTGTGTGTGTGTGT
>NW_008339927.1:800018-801532 GCF_000622305.1 Nannospalax galili
GGAAGCTGGGATTATAGGTAGGTACCACCTTCTTTTGGTATGGATATTTTTCAGTGAATATTTTTAAAAGGTAAAAATAAAAACTTTGGTTATTTTTATTTAGTGTTAGGCTATCCAGACAACTTAGATGTTTTATTAAATAAACAATGCTGATAAATAGAGGGAGAGAAGAAAGGAAAGAAAAATCTGGAAGCTTCATTTCCTTGCTTTTAATTGAGTTTTTATGCATTTCACACAAAACATCTTAATCATCTCTATACTCCTTCTTCGTCGGACCGCCCCATAGGCTGCCCTATAGGTCATATATGTTAAGACCTATGGAGTCAAGTTATGTGATTAATTTTAAATGCATAATTCTCATCTTTATCAAAAGCTATATTCTCTATAAAACACTCTCTGGAATAACTTACACATAAGGTTCTTATCCATTTACTTTTAAGTATATTATGAAGCTCAACCAAAATCAAGTTTATACAGCACATGTTCACCCTCCCGATTTCCTCCTAGGTTTCCTTGCATAAACCACACACCTGGTGTCCTTCGGTGACGCTTTCCTGTGAGCAGATGCACCTGTATGGCCCGCTGGTCCTGTCACAGGTATGAGCGTGCCCATGGCACTGGCATCTGTGAATATGAACAGTCCACATGCCTCAGAACAGGTCAGGCTCAGCACATTCAAGAGTCTGTGGACATGCGCACCACAAACCCAGCATGAAAGCTGACTCTGTTTTGTCAACATCAAAGTAACTTCCTCTTCAATCGCATGATTTCAGCCAAGTGCTTAATTCATTAGTGCAACCTGGAATACCAGGACTGTCATCGATCCAACCTTACTGTATTGTAAAGGTAAGTTTAAGGCACCTTGGGGAAGGAGCTGAGGTTTTGTACAGACCCTAACCCTGTGCAATTTGTCACAGGACAGCATTTGCTAGAACTGCTGATGCTACAGTTCAGAAGAAAGGGCAGTGTGAATACAGATCCCAGTTTTTACCTTTGTTCCAGAATAAGATGAAGAATATTCAACTTTTCAACAGTAGCAGTTTCCACATTCTATGATGTAACAAGTAAACACTGATAATTTGTTTTTTGTTTTAAGTCTCTTTAAAGAGCCAAGGTATATCATTCCTTTAGAACGACCCATTCCAAGCATGCTCTGCATGTACTTTGCCACATTTGGTGGTATGCTGGCTAGATTTGTAGCTACTGTCTTTTTAAAAAAATGTCGTGATTCATGTTTTAAATTGTGATCAGAAATGTATAAACAAACAAGGGCACAACATATCTCTCTTCTAAAGTAAAATGAGTGTTCCTATGGTGGTTTGAAGGAAAATGTTTCCCATAGGCTCCAAATATTTGAACATTTTGTTCTCATTAGGTGGCACTGTTTTGGGAGGTTTTAGGAGGTGTGGTCTTGTTGGCGGAAGCACATCACTGGGGGTGGGCTTGCCAGATTTCCAGTTGCTCTCTGTTTCCTGTGCCTGCTTGAAGATGTGATCGCTTGGCTTTCTGACTCA
>NW_008339927.1:802704-808561 GCF_000622305.1 Nannospalax galili
TACTTGTTGAAGAAGATGAACATCAAATTACAAAGTGCCTGTAAGACTGTAAGACATACACTACATTTTTTTAAACTTAAACTTTAAATGGATTTTTCCTTTCAAAGTTTCATGTCGTGTATGCACTGTATTTTGGTCATATCCACTCCTTATGCCCCTTTAATTTTTTTCACTGAATTTTTGTGCATTTCAAACACTACATCTTAATCATATTTGGATCCCCTCTCCCATCTGCATCACCCACAGCCCCCCCCACCACCCAGATTTCATGCATTCTGTCAAATATGTTAAGACTTATCGCCTAGCAAGTCAAGTTAGTGTACCCAGCTGTCTTTCGGTGTGAGGGTGTGAGTTCATCCACTGGAGCCTGTCCAGCGTCACTCCCTTAAAGAAGACCAGCTCCCCCTCACCCAGCAGTGATCAGTTACCAATAGCCCCTCAGCAAAGGCTGAGGCTTCTTACCCATTTCCTCCTTGCTATGCTGGATTTTTGGCTGATTGATTTTGCATGGGTTTTATGCATGATGTCACCATTGCTGTAATAATTGTACATAGAGTTTAAAACTCGATTTAGAAGGGAAGTGAGGAGAGCCTGACTTCATAAATAAAATGGCGAAGGGATCTTTGTCAGCCTAATGAGATGGCTAGTCTACCCATTAGTACTAAGTTGCTAATTTATTAAAATTGTTTTTTAAGTGTTCCTACTTTGGAAGCTGAGGGCAGGTGACAGATTCAAGGTTTTCCAAATTTCCGTTACTTTCCATTCCAAAAACACTGCAATGTGTGGCAAAGCACTGCCAATCTTCCCACGCCGGACTGCCGTCCTTCTTCCTTTGAAGTCTTACTGCTGTTGGCTGAGGACGAGAGAATCGAATGACGATTTGAAATACCTGGGAATGGACGTGTTCATTAGTGCAGTGGGTGTTTAAGTTGCACACATTGCTAGAAATCAAAACACTGACATGTTAGATTTAAAAACAACGGTTCACTTCCTCATAATTATTCTGATTAACCGTTATTGTGCATTGGAAATATCAGACATAGAATAAAAGCAACACATTCTATCATTATATATTTGTTCTTAACCTCAAGGATTTTATAAACTACACTGAACTTGGTATGTTTGTTCTAAAGACAGGAACAAAGAAAATGGATACTGCAAAACTCATATTGTAGATGTTCTTTAGCAGTTTACTTATAATAAGCATTTGTCTTTATTAATTTTTGCTCTTAATAAAAGAATGTTCCAATATTTTATAAATATCATTTTGATATAAATCTCTAAAAGTGGAGCATTGGTCACCCTCTTTCAGATAGTTTTACTTTGGGATTTACAACTTTAGTGAGGCAATGTTAATAACCTGATTCACTTTTTGCTACGTAGTGGGTGGGTTGCATTCATTGTGTATTTAAATAAATACGTCTGAAGTGTTGTTACAGGTACCTGTGAACATGACCTCTTTGGAAACAGTATCTTTAAAAGATCTAATTAGGTTAAGAGTCTTAAGATGAGATCATTCTCTACTTGAGGGCATTTTAAGAGAAAGAAGAGGGAAAAGTAAGGTGTCTAGACAAACAAAGAAGGAGGCTCTGTGTTCATGGAAACAGAGCTTGGAGTTACAGGACCCTGAACTAATTAGCACAAGTCACCACAAGCTGAAAGAGGTAAACAAGACTTCGGTCCCTGTCCCCAGAGTCTCTGAGGGAGTGCATCTTTGCCAACACCAGGATTTCACATTTCTAGCCATCAGGACAGTGAGAGAAAATACATTTCTGCTGCTTTGAGACATCAACTTTGAAGTCGTCCACTGCAGCGGCCATAGAATCACACCCCATTGTTTCTGATTACCTGATACTGTCCATTTTCTAAGTCTCCTGAAATAATCACTCCTCCATGGAGCTGGGTGACATTTGTAAACACTTGGGAAACCCAGGAGGTATCAACATCATCATCATTGATGAAGGAGAGAGGATGTGCTTCAGGATTCAGCCTTGACGCTCGGTGATTGGACCTCTCTTGTGCGTCATTGGGAATGCAGAATCGCTGATCCAGGGGGGGCACATGAGGGGGACTGCCCGGGCAGCAGCAACGTGATGGAACATGCAAGTGACGCAGATCTCCAGAAAAGAGCTCCAGAATCTCCCTGGAATGGTCAAGAAGGGAGAGGACGGAAATGTAGCTTCAGAAGAACCAAACTTGTAAGAACTCTTGCCAACAAACACCCTCTTTAGGATTGGAGAAGTAACCACTTAGCTCTAAAAACTCATTCTTGGACAAACAAATACGCACAATCTAAAATGTTATGATGGTTCATTGTCAACTTGACAGAATCTGGAATTACCCAGGAGGCAAGCTTCCAGGTCACATCCTTGAAGGATTATCTAGATTAACCTTGTCCTCTGGGGATGTCTGTAAATGTTATCTTGATGACATTCACTGATGTGGGAAGACCCACCTTGATTGTGAGGAGGGAGGAAGGGGGGGGGGAGACAGCAGTTTCAGTAAGTACAACCCTTTGCTCTTTATCAAGGTACTTATTGAACTTTAATATTTCACTGATTCTACTTGTGGTGATGTAGAAGGTTCATATACTCAGATTTTAAACTGGCTTACAGCGTGATTGAGAAATGAAATACCGAATACTGAGATATATAGATGCCGTCTCCAGTTTATCCCTGGGACCACGTAAGAAATCAGGTATCAATTTATTTGCTTCTCTTTTGGATGAAGGGACTGAGGCCAGGGTCATTTGTCAGTGGTTTTCCTGTGACTCATCTGTGAGAGTCTGGCTTCCTGAAATGCTTCAATGGCTTCAAACTGTATGCCAGCTGCCAACAGTCAGGCATGGATGCCAGCAGCAGGCATATAGATTCAATTTTTCCATTAAGAGGAAAGCACCTGCTATGGACAAGCATGAGTCACTCCCTTTGCCATCCTTCCCGTCACACCTTTCCAGACATTTCAGACAGGCCAACACCAATAACCCAGGTCTGACTGCAGAGAGCTGGCTTCCTCTCAGAATCCAGTGAGGAGATGGAGGGGTTGGGTGGCTTTTCATTCACTAAGCTACATAAAGTGACCCCTTTAAATCTCATTCATGGTTTTCCGTTGACATCAGCTTTTGAATGTGATCCAAAGTCAATATCTGGTATGAAATCTTTGCTCAAGCCAGGAAAGACTTCATTCCAAAGATTCCAGCTACTCTGTTCCCCATCATTATAGACAAAGGTGATCTGAAAGACAGTAGGAAGGGACTGTCCCTCTGCCTTCAGTGCTTTGAATTCCTCATTCAGGCATCTCCTAACCTGACGGCACAGGCTGATCACGGGTCTAACACAGGCTTACAGCACTCTCTCAAGAGCTCTGTTTCTCAAGTCTACAAGAACGAGCCCCGGCATATGGAAATTCAACACACTAATCTATGGCACTCTTAAGATGTAAACATTCTTCTTTCAAAAACCCAGGGCTGGAGATATGGTTCAGTGGTTAAGAGCCCTGGCTGCTCTTTCAAAGGACCTGGGTTTGGTTCCCACCACCCCACATGGCAGCTAACAATAGTCTGTAGCTCCACTTCCAGGGGATCTGATGCCCTCTTCTGACCTCTTTAGGCATTGCACGCACGAGTGCAGGCAAAACACTCTCACATAAAATTGGTCGGGCATGGTGGTGCTTGCCTTTAATCCCAGCACTCTGAAGGCAAAGGCAGGAGGATCTCTGTGAGTTCGAGGCCAGCCTGGTCTCCATAGTGAATCCAGGACAGCTGGGGCTACAGGGAGACCCTGTCTCAAAAAAGACCAAAAAAAAAAAAAAATTAATTAAAAAACAAGGGACCAGGGAGTGGCTCAGCAGGTAAAAAGAACTTGCTGCACAGAATGATGAGGTGAGTTCAGATTCCCAGAGCTCATGTGAAGGTCAGATACGGCAGTGGTGATGTATGTCTGTTATCCTAGCACGCCTATCATCAGGTGCAGAAGGAAGATACACAGAACTCCCCAGAGGTCCATGGGACAGCTAGTCTGGAGCGAGCTACACAGAGGCAGAAACAGGAGAGACTCTGTCTTCTGACTTCCACATGCTCACCTTCCACAGGGACACATACATACATGCTGTACGCATGCATGTGTGCAAAAAAAATTATATTTTTAAAAGGAGAAAAGATCAATTCGTCCAACCAACTGTATACTATTAGGATCAAATCACAAGTGGGAACCTTCAGAGATTATTGCCATCAGAAATGCATTGGCATATTTCTGAATAGGTTGGAAACCAGTTAACAAAGTTTTCCTCCTATACTCAAAATAAATACTTGATAAGCACTCATTACTTTTTGCACACTAGAAAGATAAAATGTTTAGCAATACTTCAAATATTCACTTGTCTCAGTCACTTGGGACTTGCTCATATGTCAAAATAATAACTCATTTTTATTGCTTCATATTCTCTAATAATAAAAACAATTTTCAAAGGGACATATAGCCATTTAAGTATTAAAAGCTACTTCATATAGAATTTTAGAAAATATTTTATTTTTATTCTTCGTATATGAGTGTATTGCCTGCATATATGTAAGTGTACCTGTACTATGCAGTGCCCTCAGAAGTCAGAAGAGAGTGTTTGAGCCCCTGGAACTGGAGTTATGGGCAGTTGTTGGCTACCATGTGAGTGTTGAGATTTGGACCAGCCAGTACTCTTAACCACTGATTCACCTCTCCAGTCCCTGAATTTTTAAAGAAATATATTTCAATTTCTGTACAATGTACACAACTTGAATTTTCTTAGAGAAAATCCTTTGTGAGTAATTTGATCAACCTCATAAGGAGTTACTGATAGAAAGCCAAAGTAAGCACAGCTAACTATAAACCAGGTTATGTTTGCTAATTGTTGTATGGTGACAAAAATGCTATAATCTCCACGGAATTCTTGTGTAAGTGAATTACATTTAACCTTATACATCTTAAGCTTTATCATACCACATCTGCTTACCTGTTGGTAAGTGCCACATTGTACAATCGAAAATCTTTCATTCTTCCAACATACTGCTCTAACCCTGAAAAATATGCATATGAAAAACCCAGTTTACTAAGAAATTAAGAGAAAATTATTCAGCTGATATTCCTTTAAGACTAAGAAGTTTTGACATGTTGCTATCACCAACCTTTCCAATTCTCAAAGATTTTTATTTTCTAACTCTATGCTATGAACAATAAGAATGCTATTTAGCTCCACAGCTACTTGAAGACTAGAGTCAAAGTCAGTGCTTTGTCCTGCTTGTTTCCTGAGCTTATTTGCTTTCCTTCCGAACTTCTCTCTCTCTTATAAACCTATAAATCTATCATCTCATCAGCCCTAAATGTGATTGTCATCTGCTTTAAATAACACTTTCCATAATATTTGCTCTGTCAGTAGGAAAACTGCCCAGTCTCACATTCCATGAATTCCAGTTCAAACTCCAGAGTGTGGGTTCAAACTAAAATTAATGGCTAATCTAAAAAAAAGTTTCAAAAAATGAATGTAAGATCTGCTATGCGCAAATTGTGAACTACCCACATATTTTGAGTTTGGTTTGGTCTCTATCATCATCTCCTAAGAATTCTTCTAAGGCCACTAGGTTCAAAGACCAATCCGGAATGTCATAAATCACTTTCAACTTCAGGTAGATAATAACCTCAATAGACAGGATATTGCTAATTTGTTTAGCAAATACTTAGCATTTATTTACTAAGGCTCAAGAGGTCTGAACCAAAAGGAAAGAAAGGGGCAGAGAATATAGCTTAGCAGGTAAAAGTGCTTTCGATGCAAGCCTGAAAACCTGGCGTTGACCCTTGAACACATGTTAAAAGCTGGATACAGCGTCGTG
>NW_008339927.1:810046-844001 GCF_000622305.1 Nannospalax galili
CAATGGTAATGTTTATCACCTCTACTAATTAACATGATGTAAATTTCCATACTTCCTCCTCAAATATAATACTTTTTAAATTTGTTGATTCTGTGTGTGTATGTGTGTATCACACAGAACATCCCAAACCATCTCATTCAACTATACACTCACTTTCCAGATGGCACCCTCCCATAGCCTACCTCCCCCCACTAGAGCCCCTATACTCTGATATCCCTGCTACTGTCTGCTGTGATGTCATCACCCCAACTATTCCCCACTACTTGTCCATCTGGTGAATCTAGTCAGCTTATCTAGAGGTCTTTGTTTTAGGAAGGTCAGCTGTTTCTCATCTAGCAGCAATCAGTTGTCAATATTCCTTTAGATAAGATTGGGGTCTGCTGTTCATTTTCCCAGTTCTGTGCTGGGTTACTATCTGGGAGTCCCTTTGGCCACCCTGGCCAACAACTCAAAAGAAGGTATCTCCTATCTGACACTGTTGCTTGTTATGTAGCCTTTAGCTATGCATATGGACTCTTAAAAAATTATATTGGTCCCTTTAATGTTTGGTTATACTTTCCTTTTGGGTGTTTAAGGCCATACGGTTGAGCCAGATAAACCTCAGGGGTCACATGGGCTTGGGAGGAGCCCCTGGCTCCTTTCTTTTACCAGTTCCGCCTATGTGAAGATAAGTCAAAGGTCCTGCTCGACCCTGGCTGGCTTCGCTTGAAAGCATGGAGGAAGTGATTCCTCTGTGTTGACCCTCCTCTTTGTAGACTGGACACCAGTTCAAGTCCATCTGGTGGGGTCTCCTAGGCCTCCTTGATCAATAGGACAGGTACATACTTCAGGAAGCATCTACATTTTGAGAGATGCTCATAGTCCCCTGAAGAATATTTCATGAGTGTTTGTTACTGTCCTTTGGTGACTGCTTGGAGGAAACTCGGCACAGGATGGATATATCAGGTGAATAAGGACAGATGAGAAACAGAATCCAGAATAGATTTCAATGCTGCTCTGAGAAGATCAGCAGGAGGGGACTCATGAGTAGACAGTACATGAATATGAGCTCACAGGTATGTGTATCTGTACATGGTACATATAGATGTATATATATATATATATTATTTATCTGCGTCTACAGCACAATGGTTAAGCACTTGCTTAACATGCAGCAGGTCTTGGATTCAATTCTCTGTACCACCAAAAAGATTACATTATTTATATTCATATATTTCTGTTTAAATGACATGTTAAAAATGGCCAAGAATATTTTATATATGAATATTTGTTCATGAAGATGAGTATTTTCAATTGACAAATTTCAATTACTTTAAATTTTCAGCTCTCCCTCTGTGCCTCTTCGTCTCAGTCATCCACATCCATACAGGAAGTTGAGGCTCATTAGAAGAGTGTGTTCTACAGAGCTTCCTACTCTGACTTGCCTATAGGCTGTTTTTCTTCACATTAACTACCTAAAAAGAGAGAAGTTGGACGAATGGAAGTTAATTTTTCCCTTCAAGTCACATAAAAGACATAAAAAGTCTTCTAAAACTCTGTAGAAGTTTCTACATGATTTTCAAACAAACGGGTTAAAATTTAATCTCAATGACAGGAACAAGGATGTCAAATGGGGCAGCGCCTCACCCCCTTACAGGATAATTCCATTTAAACTCTCCTTATATGTGACTATGTACACACTTCAGGAAGCATCTACACCAGTAGATTGCCCTATGACTTTTTAAGCCCAATGACAGGAATGAGTTACCTCTTTTAGAACTGTCCAGTGGATTTCCACAGACCCCCAAACAATGCAGGCTATTGCTTGCTTTTGGGTATCCCCAAGAATTTGATAGTAAGACCCTATTTTTTAAAACCATGACATAATTGCATCACAGAACATGGTGAAATCAGTCAAACTGTTTCTGACCTTTACATTTCATACCAAGGAATTATCTTTTACAGTGCTGAAGGCGCTATGCACGTTACCAGGAGAAAAAGTAATCATCGGTCTTACACAGCTGTGAACACTGTGAGGTACAATAACCACTGTCTTGGCAATATATTCCCACTGGTCTAACAGTGGCATGGATATTATGGGAGCAACCAATCACCTTCTGATTGGATTTAGAGACTGTTCCACAAGATGGAGTCCATATCTGCCACTGTTACGAGGGCCAAGAACCCGTGGTGAGACAGGTCATCGCGCATAGGCGATGACATGCTGTGTGCTCAATGGACACAGTATTAAACCTCCTCTTAATAACTTATCATTATATATGCATATTAGTACATCTCTTAACCTTCATCAGAAAGGTGTTCTAGTTGGTTGTTTGTTGTAGATGGCAATTACCCCAGAGACCCACAACTGGTCAAGGTGCAGAGAATAAGAGACTGGAGTGCTCAGCCCTAAATGGGACACCTGTATCATACTTCCAAGGCTCAGGGATCATTGAGAAAAAGGGGGAGATATCCAGAGGAGGCTGATGACTACGAGGTAGTAGTGTTTCTCAGATGCTGTAACAGGCAGTTGCACTTTTCAACAAACAACAATTCTGACAGCTTGCACCAGACCTGTGTGAGCTCAAACGCAAGCCAGATAAAACCCCAGCATGAAAGGGGTGGTGAGCCTGATCCCTACCCCCAACTAAGAGAGTACTAGAAATTGATAGTTACTGAGAGAGGGAGAGTCAGTTTCCTTCAAGAGTGTGACCTCTGTTAGGTTACTACTCTTCAGGGGATGAACTCACACTCAAGAGCATTTGGGCAACACAAACTGAATTCTATGGATTTAAAAAAAAAGAGGACACACATTTGGGTGGGTAGGAAGGTGAGAGTGGGTCTAGGAGGAGATGGGGTCGAAGATGTTCAAAATATATTATATGAAATATCCAAAGTAGTAAAAATCCTATAAAAACAAAAATAAAGAACTGGGAAACCACAGTGCACTGTTCAGTGAATTAGGTAGGTTTGTAGTAGTGACCTGGGTCTAGGATAGAAAGCTATCACAGTAGGGAATGTTTGCTGGTTAGTTGTTATTATCAACTTGACATAATCCTGAGCCACCTGGGAAGAGGAAACCTTAACTGATCAGCATGGCTTATAGTCATGTCTATAAGAGACTGTCTCAGTGGATGATTGATATGGGAGGGCCTCGTCCACTGGGGTCAGCACCATTCCTCGGCAGGTAGGTTTAGACTATGTAAGAAAGCAAGCTGAGCATGAGCCAATCAGCAGCATTCCTCCATGGCTTCTGCTTCACCTTCGACCTGGGTCCCTGGGTCCCTCAATGGTCAAACGTGACCTCGAAGTGTAAACTGAAATGAACCCTTTCTTACCCTGGTTGCTTTTGGTCATGGTTTTCACCACAGCAACTGAAAGCAATTAGAACAACATGGCACAAAGAAGGATAATTTGGATTTAAGAGATGAGAAGAAAACTTAGAGGAACACATTTGGTAACCCTAAGTCACATGTGTTCATGTGGGTTTCTTCAAGGGGAGAAAAAGAAAAAAACTAGGAAATTGCTTGTCACAGTACAAATCTTCCATGAGAGGAAAGAGGTCATGATTTCTGTCAGGACTGAAGGAAGCTGGATGGATGTCCCATTTTTCTCCACCTTCATTCATCTTAAGAGCACACAGCTCTCCAGGCATCCTTACACGCAATGCTTGAGCTCTAAGAGTAAACTTTTAATGCCCCTCAACTCGCCAAGCTCTCTAAATTCTAAGACTTTGCACTTGGTTTTGCTTCTGTTTCAAGCATCTTCTCTCCAGTTCTTGTCTTAGAAGTATGACCTGTGGAAGACGTTCTGAGGCTCCCCACAGAGCTGCAGCCCCTGGAGCACTGGGATACAGTCCTCTCATTCTGCTGCTTACTTCTACTGGATTATGAAACATGGAAGGATATTAAATACACTTCCCCAACAAGATAATGTGTTATCCGTTCTTACTCATTTCCCTATCCCTAGCTCACAGTGGTGCTCCTCAATGATATGCAATAAATTAAATACCAATTCAGTGCTATTCAGTATTGATGGGAATAAAGGAAAAGGAAGCAGGGAGGAAGGGAGATGTTTGTGGAAGGGACTTTGGGAAGGAGTTTGGATTTGTACTGGCTGCCACGGGAATAGGCCAGGAAAGCACAAGGTACCTGGGTAAGTATTTTCCTGCTTATTTTGCACTGGCAAAGCCTGCAAGTCATGTGAACTCTGGAGATCTTGAAGTGTCAGGTGACTGAAGGTATCTGGGCCTGATGGTTTTCACACAGGGTGCATCATAGAGAGGGGGATTTCAATGCAAGGTCTTAGCAAAGGGGATGGGAGATGTGAATGAGCAGGAAAGTGAACCAGAGAACAAATGATAAAGAGAAAGGAGTCCAGAAATCACCATGTCTGTGACGTGAAGAGTTTGGTAGAAATGAGGAAGTAACAACTGTAATCTCATCAGAGTCTTCTAGTGACACGGCATCTGCTGTTGTGTTCCGCAGTGTACTGACTGATGACGCTGCAGGAAGGTTGTTACACTCATCAAAGGCCTTGTTCAGGCAAGAATTGTGTCCAAACCAAAGATAGACCCCTTTGCATCTGTGTGTATGACTTTACTTGAACATGGTGTCTTTGTTGATGCAATTGAGTGAAGAAGTCATGAAAGACCCAAGTGGAAGGCAAAGGGTCCCATTTGTACGGTGAAGGAACCACCAAGACACAGGGCAAAGGCTATGCGAGGAACTCAGGGACTGATGTGCTGCCTCCAGGAACCAACACACAGAAGTGAGAGACGAGAAAGCACCCACACCTGGCTTTCACAGGTACCCTGGCTCTGTAGAAACTCAGTATTCTTGTAAGATCCAGAACTCAGAGAAAACAAATTTCCATTGTTTTAATCCACACACAGTTATGATATCCACAGGAAATTTACAAAGATCGTTATTTCATATTATTTTTATTAGCATAAGTTGTCAATAAGGAACAAAACTAATTTTTATTGCACATTTCCTCAGTATGAAATATTGCCTATAATGTTTCATGGAGAACTTCAGAGGAAATGTTTTATCTCCAGCAACCAGATCATAATAAATAGTGGATAATCTTTCATGATTTGGATGGACCTACTATCACTGAAACAGCCAAAATGACAGACCCTTTGATTTTTTCAGTCTTTACCACGGCTTTGAAAGTCAGGGTGACTTCATTTAATTTCATCTATGTATTAATTTGCAAATATTTACTTTCAGCCTTATTATTTACCATGTACTTTGTTGTTGCCAAAGATACATCAGTTAACCAAAGATACAACAGAGAACCACAGAACAGCCTTGATTTATGGAGCTTGTGCTCAAACAGATAGATATAGTAAACAAGTATTATCAGAAACATGATAAATTTATTCAAAAATAGAAGATTTAGAGCAGTTTGAAGAGCACGACTGAATTATATTGGGGTCGTGTGCTCAAAGAGAGACCTCCTTGAGAACCCAGCATTGATGGGGAGAGAGGGTGACAGGTGTGCTGTCCAGGGCAACACATTCCGGCAGGAAACCAAGGGTGCACAGATCCCTGAAGCAATGTGTTAGCATGTCAGAGGAAGAGCAAGGAACCAGCATCCTGGAGGTGGTGGGGGTGGGAGGGGCCATCAGAAGGTCAGGTGAGACAGGATGGGACTATGAGCTGTTAAACGTTTTATAGCTTGTTGTAAGGATTTGGGTTTTACTCTGGGTAAAATAAGAAGCCATTAGAGGGTTGGGAGTCAATGAGTGGCAGGATCTCAGGTTTATTTAGGAATGTTGAGGTTAGAATGTAGGGGAACAGGGAGGTCAGGAGGAGGCTACTGCAGTTTTCCAGGGAAGAGGATAAGGTGGCCAGAGAGGGAGTTGGGAGCGGAGGCTCACCTGCAAGGCTGATAAATTAGAACCCACTTCCTATATCTTAATAATAGTTAAAGGCAAGCTCTGCTGCAGAGGGATAATGAAATCTATTTTATCATCTATAAAATAAAAGGGCTGGGTTTTATAACCTTTAAAAATCATTTGAGTTTTACCCTTTGGAGTCTGTGATAGGACAGTCATTGCTTCTGCCTCAGAATCCATATGTGAGGTATTTTGTAAAAGAATTAGAGAAAGTTTTCCAAAGACCGAGAGTGAACACGCATTATCCATCTCAAACAAGTTATGACTGGGAGGGAGAATGTTATAAAATATTTCAAGGACACAGTCACAGGAATAGATTTTAATAATTTCCTTGCCAGTTGCCAATTTTTAACAGATAGTCCTAGGGACAGTGTGCCATAAAGAGATCTCTTTTTGAAAAATATTCATATGGGAAAGACAGGTCCAAATTATAAATTGATCAAGGACAAAGGCAGGACCCATAGAAGATCTCAGAGCTGTGTAGGGAGAAAAGAAAGTCAGACAGAAAAGGAGCAGACATGCCTTGCAGTGCAGAGAACTGGGTGGGTAATCTCAAATATGTCAGTGTAAACACCTTGTTTGTGGTACCTGGGGAGACAGCTCAGTGGGTCTTTAGCTCAGTGCAGGAAGACCTGCAGGCACATAAAAAGTCAGATGTGGCTGCGTGCACTGTGACCCCAGCACTAGAAGGCCACGGCAGGAGAACTGCTGGGTTTGCTGGAGTACAGTCTAGTTCACGGTTCAGTGACAGACACTATGCTTTATCCAGCTCTCTATTTCTGTGATAAAACATTCTGACAAAAACTAGCTTGGGGAGGAAGGAAAGGGTTTGTTGGGCTTAAATATCTTGATCACAGCTCAGTGAGGGAAACCAGGGCTGGAGCACAAGGCAGGAGCCTAAAATAGGAACTGAAGCGGAGACCATGGAGGAACTCTGCTTAGATGCCTATTGGCTTGCCCTTCTCACCTGTAGTCAGGTCTGCTTTCTTATACAACCTAGAACCATGTACCAAGGGGTGGCACCACTCACAGAGGGCTGGGCCCTCCCACATCACGCAAAAATCAAGAAAAAGCCTCCCAGGCATGCCCATAGGCCAATCTAATAGAGTAAATTCCCCAGTAAATTCTCTTCTTCCCCCGAGTACCAAGTTGACAAGTGACACTATGCAGCACACCATAACTCAAGGAATAGGGTGAGACACGATCGAGCGAGGCACCTGATGCCTTCCTCTGGCCTCTGCATATGCATACACCTGTACCTTTACACAAACATGCACATACAACACACACGCGTGTGCACGCACACACGTGCACACACACACAGATACTTGCAATAGGGCTAAGTAAACAAAGGTGTAACACTCATCTTTAAGAAAAATGAAATTTCCTTTTTGTTGTCAGACAACAAAAACATAGTTTTCTGTTTCGAAAAATTCCAGGGACTACACACTAGAGCAACTGGAACCGATGTATGAAGTGTGCATGCACGTTCAATATGTATTCAATTTCAATGGATGAGTGATGTATCAATGTTAACTGAAAATTTTCAGTCCATTTACACTGGAAAATACAACAGGAGATACTATCAATCAGTCTAGCATGGCGGAGACTTTGGGTAAAAACTGCAAGACATGGATGAAACGAATACCAGGATGGCATCAGGAATGGCAGAGAACACCGGATTCTCTCCGCAGTGAAACCAATGCTTCCATGATACTCAGAACCAGGGTCAAGTCAATGTATTCAGAACTCTGGAAATGAACTGGACTTAACAGCAATGTATGGGGACTTTGTTTTTAAATGGCTGAGTATTTGTAAGAAGAGTAATTTGTGTCTCACTGTGGCAGTTTCTATGAGAAATGCTCCCCAGGGACTCAAATATTTGGTGTTGTCTGGAGAGGTCATGGGCTCTTCAGGAAGTACGTCACTGGGGATGGGCCTCAAGGATTCATCACTTTGCTTTGCTGCCAGTTTGCACCCTCCCTTCGCTATGTGTTTGCTGTTGACGAGACGAGCTCTTTTCCACGTCCGGCCACCATGCCAGCTGTGTGCTGCCATGCACCCACCAGGATGGACTTTTATCCCTCAGGAACTATAAGCCAAATAAAATCTTCCTTCTATATGTTGCCTGTTGGTGTTTTATGACAGCAACAGAAAAGTAATGCAAACATTTTAATCTTCTCTTCATTCGGTCTTCTCTCTGAAACTCATAGGCAGTCCTGGAACACAGAAGCCTACAATCGGGATGAAAACAAGCTGTTTGAACGCACCAGAAGGATCAGGATGAGACTGGAACTCTTCCAGAGTTTCATTTTCAGAACACTGGCATCATGTAATGTGGTTACCGGTAACCTAAAAAGTCCCACCTGTCAGGCCTGGATGCATTCAGGTTCTCCTAGTGAGGACATGGTGAGCCTTTCCCAGAGGATGTTGGCTGCAGTCAGTGGTAACTGCTTAACTAGGCAAATGCCTAAGGAGGCACTGTCAGAAAACGCAAAAAGAAAACAAAGAACTTGAGAAACGACATGGCTACAGGGGGCTTTTCAAAAACCCTAGCACATGGAACAGAAACTGAGAAGACTAGATCGTGCACATGACTAAATATAATCCGAGGTATATGTATACACTCAAGACGGCCCCAAGAAGAACCCAAGCTCTGGCCTCTGCTTTACCCTGAGGTTCTGTATAAGCAAGAAATTGTGATCACATAAGACCACTAACATGTTTGAGTGTGGAAACCAAACCTTATTAAGCATTTAATAATGTCACTGTCTGATCATTCGCAGGTAATATCATGTCTGAACTTCACGGGCCACATGTGACAAAGAATTCAGACTATGGAATCATTTAAGCAAGCTCAGTACTAGCAAACTGCTACTACAAACTCGGAGGAGGGGATTCGATTTCTCAGTTTTCTACATAATATAATTACCATGTTTAATTGGAACAAAAAGTAATATATTAAAGATATGAAACCATATAGAGGGAGAAAACCGGAAAGAGAAACTGCAAACTATATGCAAATATATTAACTTAGTAGACAAAGATTTTAAGTCCAATATTTTAAATATAGTTGAAGAACTAAAGATCCTTTCTAAATGATTAAAGTATAAGAATAGTACTTCAACATACAAAGACTAAGAAAAAATGAAAGACATGGGGCAGGAGAGATGGCTCAGTGGTTAAGAGCAACGACTTCTCTTGCAGAGGACCTGGGTTTAGTTCCCAGCACCCAGGGCAGCTAACAACCAACTGTAACTTCAGTTCTAGGGGATCTGACAGCCTCTTCTGATCTCTGCTGGCATTGCACAACATGGTTGCACTTATACACATGCACACTTAATACACATACATTTTTTTAATGTGTGAGTATATTGCCAGTATGTAAGTGCATCTGTGTCATGTAATGCCCACAGAGATCAGAAGAGGGTGTCAGATTCCCTTGGAAATGGAGTTACAGATAGTTGTTAGCTGTCACATGGGTGCTGGGAATTGAACCTGGGTCTTCTGCACAAACAGCCATTGCTCTTAACTGCTGAGCCATCTCTCCAGCCCCCCATATAAAAATTTTAAACAAAGAAAATTTAAAAAAAAAAGAAACTCATTAGAGAACTCAACAGCAGATCTAGATGGGCAAAGGAAAGAACAGTGAATGTGAAATGGACAAATTGAGACTACTGAGTTTCAGAAACAGAAAGGAACATTACCGAGAAGCACAACTGATCAAAGTGTAGAGAGTGAGTGTTGGTGGAATGCTGGGGGACCCTGCCCTTTAAGGTCACAGTCCACCATGTCCCATGCTCAGCTCGAAATGGAGGACTCCCTTTCTCAGCAGGGGCTTCCTACTCTGCCTGACCTTATTTGGAAAGTGTCTCCAAGCACAGATGCCTGGCCTTATTTGGAACATGACCTTCAGCATAGTTACCTGCAAGAGCTGCCCCTGGTTTCCCCGTATGATAATCAGGCATTGCACTACAGCCACTCCATCCCACCTTCCCTCTCTACATGACAGGGTCCTCTTGCCACATGCAAATAAAGCAGACTATGAACACCTATCAGGTAAAGCTCTGGCTGCCGTCTTCACCCTATATTTCCCCCGACCCCCTGAATAAACGAGCTTTCTCACTGAAGCTGACTCCCGGAAGGTTTTTTCCATCTTACTCATGGCCGTCCTGACCGTGCTTGCCAGCCTCTGCTCCCTTTGTCCTTGTGAATTGGTGGCCAACGACCCACGAGGGAAGAGAGACCCACAGTGGAAGATCTCAGAAGTGGGAAGATTTTAAGAGCTGGAAGATGGGTCCTCTGGACACGACGGGGATGCTGAGCCCATGAACTCTCAACATTATGGTTGCTTCACAAGACCTGCATGAGACCAAACCAGTCCACATCCCAACATGGATGGGGAAAGGGCTCATGTGGCCCCACCCCTCGTTGAGGAGCTGCAGGCACTGGACAGCTGCTGAGGGAATGGAGTTCAGTTTTCCTGAGGGTACCAGCCACCGGGCAGGTTGCCCATGCTCCCTGTAGTGGTCAGTCCTCACCAACGTGCATATAGAGTGACACTTCTGGGTCTCAGAAGTTTAATGATATATTATATACATTTAAACATGTCTGAAGAACTAGAGGCAACGAGGTCTAAACACTAAATATAAGAAGAGTATCTCAACAAATAAAGACTAAGACAAAATAAAGCCTATATAAAGGATAATAAGAGGAAGGAAGGGGAAGGCAGGCAGGCGGTGAGCAGCCCCTCACGCTCTGCGAAACAGGATGAAGGCAGGCAACTTAACAGGATTCCCAGAGAAGAAACAAAAAGGTGTGTGGGGGCGTTAACAAAATGATCATCAGGACTTTCCCGTTTTGATGAATGTCGATCTACATATTCAAGAAATCCAAAGAAGAAGGGAAATGGGTTAGAAGCTGCAACCCTAGCTGAGGACCTATCAGAGGGGGAGAGTCAGTCTTCCTAAGGCTAGGTTAAACAGGCTCCAGTGGTTGGACCCCATGCTGAAGGGTGTTTGGAGCCAAACTGGAGGGTGTTTTGTATTTGGGGACATATTTGAATCTGAAAGGCACACACATATATATATACATATATATATATGTATATCCATGCAAGTACATGAGGGTAGTAGGGGATGCAGACAGAGGAGGGGTTCTAAATGTGTTCGAAATACCTTGTATGAAATTTTCAAAATTGAGTAAAAAAGAAAAACAAAATTAATAAAATAATCTATATTAAAGGAAAATAAATCCACTTAACTCCAAGGAGGGTAAAGCCAAAGGGATCCATATCTACACATATGAAAACAAATTGCTGAAGGACAACAGGAAAGAAAACATTAGAGCAGGAACTGAGAAGCAGCCATTTCATTCACAGGACCCTCAGTACGACCGATAGATTTCTCATCAGAAAACACTGGGGCAAGATGGCAGTGGGATGGTGTGCTTAAAATGTTGAGAGAAAAAACTCCGTATCAGAAATTCTCTTTGAAGAAGAATCTTTCATATATGGGACAAGTTAAGATATTCCCTGATAAAGAAAGCAGGGAGAGCTCATCATTAGTAGGCCTGCTGTATAATAAGTGCTACAGGGATTCTTTCAGAATAAAATGAAAGGATTTCAGGGAGTATAAAGAGCATCTATGACAGTAACTACTTACCTTAACACACATGATTTCTTCGTTTGATTCTTTCCTCTTATTTTAAAAAAGCAACTTCATAAACACTATTGTCGAGCGCCAAGGTAGAAAGACAACATTTGCAGTGTAAAAAAACAAAGGAAGATGGAGGGGCTAAAGTTAAATAGGGGTAAAGTTTTTTAATACTGCTGACATCAAATAGACGTTAACTTCAACAAGATCACTATAGCTTACTAGCCATTATGCACTGGGAAACTGCTAATAAAACAGTAAATGTAATAAAGGAAATAACACGTGGAATTAAAATGAGGCGCTGGAAAATATTTATTTCCTTCAAAAGAAAAGTGGGGAAAATAGAACAAAAAAAGTGAAAGCGTACTAAAAAGACATAGCAAATTGACTGTTGCTAAGTTATCAGCAAATATATTCAAAGTAACTGAGTTAAATACTCTAATCGATGAGTGGATAGTGGAAGAATAAAAATAGAATCCAAACATATTAATTCTACAAAAGTAAAATTTATATTCAATGAGACAAACTGGTTGAATGTTAAGATTGGAAAAAAAAAAAAAAACACCCTCACAGAACTCACCAAGAAACATTTAAGCGTTTATGTTGTTATGAGACATAATAGACTTTCAAACAAAAATGTTAGAGACAAAAAAATTTTAGAGTAATTAAAAGGTTAAACCATTAAAAAGATAAAAAGAGCTGGGCTTAGTGGAGCATGCATGCCTTCAATCCCAGCACTCTGGAGGCAGAGGCACATGGATTTCTGTGAGACTGAGCCAAGCCTGGTCTACACAGGGTGTTCCAGGTCACATGGAGCTCCAAGCAGACTCTGGGAGGCCCTGTCTCAAAATAAAAAAGATAAAAACAAAAGTGTGCATGTAAGTATACAAATATATGTATGTGCATGTCACTCCTTGCTCTCTCTCTCTCCATATATATATATATATACATCTATAAAACAATGATACAATTTTATTGAATTTAAGAGAAGAATATGTAATCTAATAAAAGCAAAGACCACAATATCCTTAAGAAAAAAGCCAAGTAAAAAGTGAACTCAAACAATTTTATAAACAAATCCTACCTAACCAGCATCTCTAAAGTCCTCCACCAAATATTCAGCAGAAAGGATTACTCATCTTAAGTGCAAATGTGACAAACTCCAGGATGGACCAGGTATCAGTTCATAAAACAAGCTCTAATGAAGTTTATGCAAAATGTGTACTTGGATGGCAATGGAATACAATTAAAAATACCAGAGGAAAGCTTGTGATATTATGAAGGAGTTCAAAGGAAAAACTATACCTAATAACCAGTGGACCAAGGAACAAATCACAAAAAAATCTTTAGAACTTCACAACAACCAGCACACAGTGTCTCTCATCTTTTGGGATATAAGAATTGCAATGCTAAATGGGTGTTTATAGCCATAGACCTATTTTAAAGAAGTTTATTAAGTGAACTTGGTTTTCTGGTTTTAATTATAAGAGAAACAACATAAAATGAGCAGAAAGGAGAATGTTACAGTGACTAGACCATATACAAATTAAAAGGAGAACAGAAAAACTATAAAGAAAAGCAGCAGAAGTTAGTTTTTGAAAAGACCAATGAATTTGACAAATCTAGGCTGAATAAGGGAATAGCCTCAAATTATAAAAATCACAATGAAAGATGAGATATTATAACTGACATCATAGACCTGAAAATGATTTTTGAAAAGTCTAGACACAAGCCTAGAAATTAAATCCACTTGATAAAAAGGATTGATTCCTAGAAAGACACCAGCTACAGAAACCGAGTGAAAAGGGCAGATAATCAAAATAGCCCTACAATAAGAAAGAGACAGAGCAAATTTAAAATCTTCACAAAGAAAAACACAGGACTTAGGCCTTCACTGGAAAATTCTATTAAACATTTAAAAGAATAGCTGTAACAGTGCCCACGTGCTTTTAAAAAGTACTACAGAAATAGTCCCCAAACCCATTTTATGATGCCAGTGTGGCTCTAATGTCTAAATAAAATAAAGACATCATAAAGAAACTGCAGGTCAATGTGTTCTATAAATATAGATGCAAACATCCAGCAAACATCTGATGAGCTAAATGTAGTACAATAACATTGATTATATACCATGAGAAAATGTGGGCATATCTCAAGGATCAGAAGTGGGTTCAATACATGAAAATCAAGTTACAGAAGATTCACAAAACAAAGACAAACTAAATGATCATCTCCATATAGACACTGTCCAACTCCAACATTTATTGAAGATTATTGAAATAAAACAACAAAAATCAAGTGCCTTGCTTTTGAAGACTCTAACTTTCTCATCCAGTGAACGGAATGTAAAATCTGAACAGCTAGCACCCTACTTACCAGTGGTAGGCTAAGTGCATTGCCCCTCATATCATAACAAGCTCACAATGCCCACTTCAACGACCTCTACTCAGCATTTATGGAGGTACTAGACTGAATAATTAAGCAAGAAAAGAAAGTTTCCATATTAGAAAAGAGTAAAATTCATTTCTTATGTACAGAAAAATCCTAAGAAGCCCATTAAGATACATTAGAACAAATAAATTGAGTTGATCCAGTATGCAAAGTGAAAAAATCAGCATGTAAAAATGAAGTATATTATTATCTACTTAGTATAAACAAGAGGTCTAAAAATTAAATTAAGTGAGTAGCAAAGACAATTAAATGGAAAATTTAATCTTTAGGAATAGTTCTAGAAGAGTTAAATTATACTTAGAATAAAAAAGCCCTTCAATCCCCATTATCTAACTTATACAAAAGTTTAAGTCAGTGAAGACTGCAGGGCTAATTCTAAACTGCAATACACTGAGAAAAAATGACCAGAAAATAAGGTTGCGTATACTAACGAAAATATTTCTTAGCTATAACAACAAAGAAATGAGCTTACAGGAAGAAATAACATTGCAGCTTTGGAATAGATAACCTTGACAGACTCCTAGGGAAACTTCTGGTGAGCAGATATGAATTTACTTAGGAACAAGGTAGAGTTAAAGGAGCTGAGCAGTCCTATGGCCCTGAAATGTCTACAGTGCCCAGTCCCAAGAAATAAAACTGAGAGATACCAGAACAAATACATGTCCTGAAATGATCTCAGGACATCCATCAAAGACCCTTCAATGTGAGGCTCTTTGAAAAAAAAACATATTTAGCTGTGTGTTGATATTCATGATAATGAGATAAAATAATTGTTATATATTAATGGACTATTTTATAAATTCTTCAGTCCTACTAAAACTGTTATCACATATTATTTGTATTCTCATTCTATTGATGAAGGAACTGAGGTCTGAAAAACAAAATCTCCCAGGGTACAATTTGTCATAAATTGGATGACTGGAATATGTTCTTAAAACAGAATAAGAGAAATCATATACATCATCTCATTTTAATCATAAATGAAATTATCAGATATCAACAAATTAAATCTGTCACACTTTGAAACTTTATATAAACTTCATATGTGAATGCAAACCCCTAACAATTGGGAAATTGTTTAAGGTGACACAGAATTTCTATTATTTACTGACAAAATTTAAAGTCTTTTCCACTAAAGTAATAGTGGGTTGAAGGTATGTGTTCTGTTGACTCTTTTCAACAATGTTAGAACTCTTAGCTGGGCATGATGGCTCATCCTAGAATTTAAGAAGTAGAGGCAGGAAGCTTGCTGGGGCTGTGAGTTCAGCCTGCCCTACACAAGGATTTCCAGCCCAGCCTGCATTATAAACCGAGACCATGTCCCCAAATTAAAAAAAAACAAAAACAAAAAAAAACTACATTTTAAAATCACAAAACATAGCAAGATAAAAAAAACTAAACTGCAGTAAATACATTATTTGGTCTTATTCCAGGCAACTGGAACTACATGCACATACCCCCCAATAAAATATAAATAATTAAAAATAGAATTAAATCTTCTAAAAAATGAGGGTCTAAATAGAATCATATACCACGACTAAAGTTGTGAAATTCAATATAATAGCAATTTAAATTGTACACATACACTTATACAAAACAAAAAGTTTCATTAGATATTGTCATGAAAGGTGATCCTAAAATGCATTTGGGGAAACAAGACCTAAGAACTGTCATTTGAAGAGTAGTCAGAAATATGAGAACAAGAATACACACTGAGACAGAAACATGTAATCAAACGCTATCGCTTTAGTTGAGGTTGATTAATTTGACCTCTGAAATAAACAGGAAGTGCACCACCGTAGAACCAGAGCTGAAGATCAAGGTGCCTTTATAATCATCAAGACATTCATGGATATTCAACAAAAATCAAAGGCACAAATATGTGCCAATAAAATCAATCAAAATTCAATCTCTACATCACCCACAGCACAAAAATTTATTTCAGGAAAAAATAGCAGAGTATACTTATTATACCAGAATAAGAAAGAATTTCTTCAATAGATAAAAATATATTAACTGGGCAGGGGAAGGGAGGCTACAGGAATGGCTCAGCCATTAAGAACACTTAGTGCTCTTGCAGAGGACCCATGCTCAGCTCCCAGTATTTGGAAAAGGTTGCTTACAACTGCCTATAACTCCAGTTCCAGGGAATCATACACCCTCTTATGGTCTCTGCAGGCATCTGCACACCTGTGCTACACATACATAAACTCAAGCACACACACATGCATATCAAGTCAAATACAGATAAATCTTCAAATACATATATGAACTGGGTTGGGTCGGGAAGTGCCAAGGTGGTAGACACAGGCAGCACTTTCCACCCTTTTCACAGCTGGGATTGGAAACCAGTCAGAAAGCAGTTCCTTAGCTGTGACTATGGAGTTGTATTGATTAGCAGAAACTTGGAGAGCACCCTAGACATTGATTTTGAGAACAGAGGGCAAAAGTCCTCGGCCAGAGGTGTCTCAGTGGTGCTACGGAAGGGGGGACCACTAGTAAGGGAAAGCAAGAGGATGCAGAGCACCAAATTGCAGAGAAACAGAACATCAAGGCAGACTAATTTAGTCTGATCTCAGGACTGTGCTGAGACATCAGAAGGATGCTGTCTGCCTCAAGTGGAAGGCAGAAGCACAGTGGGACGGCGAGCCATCTGAGAGGGTCATGCTTTCTGCTTTGGGAAACTGAAGTTTTCCCTGGAACTCAGAGCCAAGTAGTGCCACATCATCCCAGCAGGTACATCATCCTGGCAGGTGCATCATCCTGGCAGTATATTGTGGATCCAACAGAGCATCACAGGAGGAAGTTCACTGACAAGTGCAGAAGCTGAGGAGATGGCTCACTCCATAAAGCACTAGCTGCATCAGCACGAGGACCTGAGTTCGAACCCCAGAATCCATATGAAAATATCACGTGTGGTGATCATACCAGTAATCCCAGCACAAGGAGGCACAGAGAGGCAGTTCTCTTGGGCTTGCTGAGAACTTCTGTTGCTCTCCCTCCCAGCCCCCCACCTCTGTCTCTGTCTCTGTCTCTCTCATCCCCTCCATGCAGCAAAGTTTGTTGCCCCAACGTGCCTGGGACCCAGACACTCACAGAACTTTTTCACCCTTTCTTTTCCTGCATTCCTTTACTTTCTGTTCTCCTAAACCATGACTTATTTTCCTTTTATTTGCTCAATGACTTGGAGATAGGTCTAGTTGTCCATTTTTTTCTTTTCTTCAACACATATTTTTCTTTTTATTTTATATTTGCCTTTTGTTCCTTTTCCTCTCTTTTAGTCATTCTAACAATTAACCCCCTACCCATTCCCCTGCTCTCTTCGCCCCTGTCCTTCCATATCTTTACTTTCTTGCCTCAAACATTCTATGTAGCTGAAGATGATCCAGAACTTCTGCTCCTCTGTCCCCACCTCCTCTGTGCTGGAAAGGGACTCAAGAACACCTTGAGTGTTGAGTAGACGCTGTGATGTTCACACTCTGCCCAGATAAAAGTCAATGTGCCCTCCTATGCAGAGTCCCCTCCCCTCTGAACTTCCACAAATGGTCTGCCTCAAAGAACAGAAGAGATAAAAAGAAAAAAATCTAGCCCATGACCAAGCTTCACAGCTAGAGAGAGGATGAATCCTACTCTGGGATGCTCAGGCCCAAAGCATCATCAAAGAAACAATCAGAATGGAAAACACACTTCCAAGAGGCTACAGCATTAGCTGCTTGCACACACCCTTTCAGATGGTATATTATCTGACAAAAGCAATCACAGACACATATCCCATGGTTTTCAATATTTACTACCTAATCTACTAAAGGAACCCCACTCTTATAGACAATTCAGAATACCCAGGCTTGGAAGAGAATGCACTGGATCAAAACACAGTAACCACTACTGATGAAGTAACAGAGAAGCTATGTGACAAGCTCAACTATAAATGTATTTAACACTTCACAGTAATAATATCACAGGTCACATCTTCAAGGGAAGGCTGCTCCCTAAACAGGCTCTCAAGTGGAGGTGGAAAGGGTATCCGTGCCCCCAAATTAGTCTCGATACAGACAGATAATAAAGTTTAAAGGCCTATGGATACCACAGAACTTTGAAATTCTCTAGCAATCGACTCTAAAGATTTTGAAGTGGATGATATGCTGGAAAAGAACTCTAAAGGATCACTTTCATATAGATCAATGAATTCCAGGAAAATAAAGACAATTCAACAAACTGAAGGAGGAAATAAAGCAATGAACAAGGAGATCAATAATGAGGCATAGGTTAAAAAAGCATGGAAGATTGTATTGATGAGTTGGAGCTTTGGGGATTTGGTAAAAAATATTAGGAAAACAATGTATAAAATTTCTGGGACATTATTCAAAGAACAATCTTACATATTTCTGGTGTGGAGAAGGGGAAAAGTTCAGACTAAAGGCATATAGAATTTAGTCACTGGAATAATAAGAGTGACATCCGCACATCATCTGGGAAAATGTGGACATCTAGGAACAAGAGGCAGCATCCAGACTCCCAAGCAGACATGACCAGAAGAGAGTATCCTCATGTCATTAGCGTTGAAATACCAGGAGGACAGAAGAAAGAATGATGAAGACAAGGAGAAGAATGGCAACTCACCAGCCAATGCAATCCCACTAGAGTAACGGCAACTTTAAAGCCTGGGAAATAGGAAAACTTATAGTTGAAGCATTAATAAAACATAACTAGGGGCTGGAGATAAGGCTCAGTAGTTAAGAGCACTGGCTGTTCTTTCAGAGGATGCAGGTTCGATTCCCAGCACCCACATACTGGCTAACAACTGTAACTCCAATTCCAGGGGATCTAACACCCTCTTCTGACCTCCATGGGCATTGCACAACACGGGTGCACTTACATACATGCATGAAACACACACATGTACATAAAGTAAAAATAATAAAATATTTAAAATTAACTAAAAACCTAAATTACTAAATACTACTGCATAATTCAATACCCCATTGTAAAGAACATACACCATGATCAGCTTGGTTTCACATCAGGAAGGCAAGGGTTGTTCAACATACACAAATGAATAAAGGTGACACAGGAAGTAAGTGTATCAAAAGTGAATCATGACATCTCATAGATACACATTTGATATGACTATCTCATACACCTCATGTGATCATCTCAACATATACATAAAAAGCAGTTGACAAAATTCAATATCACTTTTTGATAAATCCTTGAAGTAACTTGGTATAGAAAACAAAATAAAACAAAACCCTCAGCGTAGCAAAAGCTATTACAACAAACTCAAACTCCAAAGCATAGTGAATTGGGAAAACCTGGAAGCATTTTTTTCTAAATCTAAAATGAGGCAAGAATGTCCACACTCCTTGCACTTGTTGATGCCTGAAACTTTAGCCAAAGCAATAAGGCAAGAGAAAGAAATGAAAGTGATAAAAATGGGGGGGGAAAGGCACTAAATTATCCTTATTTTCAGACTTCTAATATTTAAAAGAATCTAAAGACTTTACCCAAGAACTGTAAGAGTTGATAAGCAATGCAGATAAAAGCAGCATACAAAACTAACATACAAAACCAGTACCCTTTTATATAACAATAATAAACATTAAGAAATACTTTAGGAAATTAATTCCTTTACAATAGGTTCAAAAAGAAAACAATCCTTAGGAAGTTAAAAAAAAACTCCTCTGAAATGAAGATTGTAAAACCCTGAGGGGCATGGGGGAGATGGGGAGGGAACTACCAAATGGACAGGCTCCCTATGTACAGAAGAATTGATCTTGTTAAATAATTATATACAAATGGTCACCTTCAGGTTTATTAAATTCTGTTTAGATTACCAAGTTTCTCTTCACAGAATGAGTAAAAAAAACAACTTAAAATTCATATAGAAGCAAAAAAATTCCCTGACTAGCCAATATAATCCTAAGCAAAAAGAAATAAATGTGAAATATCACAATATTTGATTTTAAATTATACTGCTATAATGACCAAAATATCATGTGATTGTCTTAAAACAGACTCACAGACCAGTTGAATAGAGAACTCAAATTCATGCTTTCTAAAAGTGTTCCTCTCAAGAGAGAGCCTGGAGCCTTTGAGAGATGAAGATGATGCTGAGAAAATTCACGTGACCACTACTCACTCAGAGGTCACTCTGTATCTGTTACATAAGCACTTTCAATCCTAAACATTGGCAATCAGATTCCAGGCAACCCAAGGAAAACAGATACAAAGTTTAAAAGGCAAAGATAATACTCAATCTCAAAAAGCCAGGCATGGGGGCCTGGAGCGATGGCTCAGCAGTTAAGAGCACTGACTGCTCTTGGAGAAGACCCGGGTTCAATTCCCAGCTCTCAGATGGTGACTACCAGCCATCCTTAACTCCAGTTCCAGGGGAATCTGAAGCCCTCTTCTGACCTCCACGACATTGCATGACACAGGTGCACTCACATACATGCAGGCAATACACTCATACATATAAAATAAAAATAGTAAATTATATATATAGCCAGGCATGGTGGTGTAAGCCTTTATTCCCAGCACTCAGGAGGCAGAGGCAGGTGGATCTCTATGCGATCGCAGCTAGTCTGGTCTCAATAGCGAGTTTCAGACCAGCAGAGGCTACAAGGAGACCCTGGCTGTCTGGAAAAATCAAAAAATCAAAATAAAAATAAAAAAGAAGAAAAATATTCATTCTTATCAAAATTTGTAGGAAAAAATAAGACAGGTTTATTATATGTTCACTGCATGACTTTTATAAAATAATCTTTGGGGCCAATCCAAAGGTACTATGTTTTTCCAGGGAGCCACAGACTAACTATAGCTAGGAAGATCTAGACAATTACAGAGTTAAACATGGTATGTCAGTGAAAAGAAAGAGATACATGGTAGAAAATATAATGACAGTTTGACTTCTACCTGTGTTTTAAATGCAAATTTTAACAGTTTACTGTAAACATATCAACCCAGAAAAGGAGAAAATGTCATTTTTGAGAAGCCATTGGAAAGTAGAAATCCTAAAGAATCTTGAATTAAACTCAACATGCTTCAAGCCTTTCTTTCCTAAGTGAGAAGAGACCCAAGTCTTGTTTTAACCGAACAGGAAGTTGACAAGCAAAGGAATCAACGAAAGAAGAAAAACATTCCTTGTAGGCTGGAATGACAGGCGACAGTTCCAAGCCCAAGTGAGCCTGTATCTTCATCTCAACTATCAAGAACCAGCAGTATGCTAAATAGTTTTGGAAAGTCAAATGAAGCCAGTGTAGCATTCAACTTCAAATTATATTGAAACTGCGTCTATCCTTCCTTTATTCTCTTTTTAAAAAAATATTTTATTTATTATTTGTATTGCCTGCATATGTGTCTGTACACCCATGTCGTGCAATGCGTGTGGAGGTCAGAGGAAGCCTTGGGATCTCCAGGAACTGGAGTTACAGTTGTTGGGGTCATGTGGGTGCCGGGCCTCAAACTGGGTCCTCTGCAAGAGCAGTTAATGATCTTAACCATCGCTGGGCCACCTCTCCAACGCCCCTTCTGCTTTATACAGGATGAGCCCTGCTTCTTTTTGACAGCGGTAATTATTCCTTCCTTTCAACTCTTCCATTCATTCATTTGTAGAAAATTCCTGTCATATGATGAAAAGTTTAAGACAGAGGCCCATTATAAACCCAAGAAAGAAGGAAATGATGACAGGACCAGAAATAATCTGAAAGTATCTATTATACAAATGCTAAAAGATCTGGTGAAATAGTAGAGAGTAAGTGTGCACAGGTTCTAGAATCTGAGCAAAGAGATGATCCTGCCCAAAAGATCATCCACTGGAATACTGAAAATGAAGAGCAGGATTTGCAAAGGACGCTTGTTCTGGAGTGACTGGATTGCAACCTACAGAGAATAATAACAATCTTAAACAAATTCAACAAGAGTTAACAACATATGCTACAGAAATACTAGAAAAGTGTGGGGGAGTAAAAACTTACCAAAACTCTTTTGGAAAATCTAGCGGTATAATAAAAATATAATTAGAATCTTAAAAAAATAAAGCAGCCGGGGGGGGCGGGGAGAGAAGAGAGGAAAGAGAAAGGTTTTATAGGACCTTGTCAGTAGTGAGGCTAGGTTCAAGTTCACAGTCCGCTGTCTCAGCTTCCTAAATGTATGGACACTAGGAATGAACCACCACGTCTGCTTTAGGAAGGGAGTGTTAGAGATAGATACTGAGAACTTCCAAAAGGAATGAAAACCTGAGACTTATGATTTGAATAGAATAAAGGCAACTAAATCCAGGTGTTGTCACATCCTAGTCAAACTAACGACACAACAAAAAGATCTTAAAAGCAAACAAGGTGAACAATCCACGTTACATCAGAGCATGTGAATGACAGCTGACTTTTTACAAAGCCAAAGGAGGCTAGGAGACAATGAAATCAATATATTGAAAGCACCATAGTTGAAGAACTAAATATTCTAAAAAGGTAAAAGCCAAAGGAAGGCCTTAGAGATGCTCAGAGAACATAATTTGACAGGTTATACTTTAAGAAACATAAAAGGAAGTTCTGTGGACTGAGCAAAAAGCAATTCCAAGTGGTTTGAGTGATTTTCAGGAGACTCAGGAGTATAAAAGGGCATGTGTTTAATAAGAGAGGGAAATAATTTTATGGAGTTTCCTAGACAAAACAGAGCATTTTGGAAATACCTAATATATCCTTGTTATGAATTAATTTTAAGTTTGACATTAAGACAACAATACTTATGACTACTAGTTTAAAAGACTTTTCACAAAGTTAATGAACAAAAAACACCTAAATTATATTTATGATAGCAAAATTTCATCAAATAGCTAACACGAGCCAAGTACTCAGTATTTATAACCTTCATGATCAATCATCCTGAAAAATGTGTATACAGAATACATCTTACAAAAGAGGGAACACATTAGGAAATTGGATTGAGAGGTTCAATTCTTTGCCAAAGTCACTTAGCTTTTAAGAATCAGAGCTTAAAATCAAATCCCAATCTGTCTGATTCTAAGGCTCAGAACTTCTTACCCACTAATTATTTTGGCAATCAGAATGTATTTGTTCAAAGAGTTAAATATCCAGAGAATTGTTTCTCAAACCCACATGCCCATTACAAAAGTTAAATCAGCAAAATTCCCAAGACTTCCTTCTATACTACAAACATTAGGCTTCTGGGGCTGAAATTTATTTGTGGGACTTATTCTATGAAGTGCTTCTATTTTTATGTGTATGAGTGCATTGCCTATGGGTATGTAAGCGCATGCAGGTCCTGCAATGCCCAAGGAGGTCAGAAGAGGGCCTCAGATCCCCTGGAAATGGAGTTATAGACAGTTGTTAGCCACCGTGTGGGTGCTGGGAATCGAACCCGGGTCCTCAGTAAGAGCAGCCACTGATCTTAACCGCTGATCTACCTCTCTAGCCCCCTATTTCTCATTTTGTCCAAAATTTAAAACTGCTCTTAAAGTGTAGAGAGAGGTCACCAAGGATAAGTGCAAGCAGGTAAGAAAAAACAATGAGGATGTCAGTCACTTAAATTCTACTCCGAAAGCAATGTTATTTATTAGCATTATTTGTAAAAATGCTTTGACAAATGTTTATAAAGATGTTTAAATATATGTGGTCCAGTGACTCAGATATTAGAGGTTAGTCAACACACTCTTGGGTTTTGCATGAGGAAATATATATGAATATATACATATATTCATTCCTTGCCATGACTCTACACTGGGAAAGGTTCCTTTTCTGCTAATAGTGTATGCTACTCCGTTATGGGTGTGAATTCTATTTGTCTAATCAATGTCCTTTTGAATGTTTAAATATTCTAATTCTTGTCCACTTGCACTCAGTGGTGAACGTTTTTCTGAACATATTCAAATCCTTGTCTAATCAGATTCTTGTGATAATGTCTTAAATTACTATTTTGTGATTGAGTAACATTCACATTTTTCTCTTGATAGTTTGCCAGGCTTCCCCAACTCCTTCCCACACTGGGATTATCTTTTTTATTTAATTCCTGACCAAAGTACAAAATGATGGGCATTCTGTGAAGCTTAGTTTTTCAATTAATTAGTCAGATGTCTCAATATTTAACTTACATGTTATAGACATAAAATCATTCTAGAAAGTATCAAATTATAAGATTATAAAACATTGGCCTTCACATTCCTCCATAAACTCATGATTACATATTTCCCATTGAACTGTAATGAACAGTTCTTATTCAGTAGGCCTGTATAGCACATACTTAACACCTCTTTCATGACATAACTGACCCTGTATCCTGAAAGTATTGTTAGATAACTGTCATACAATGAAGTGTGATCAATTTATCCTTAAATCAACTGCTCTACACACCAATTATCTTATTCCCCTGTGTACATGTATATGTTTACATGTATGTGGGTGTTGATATATGTGTTTGCATATGTGTGTTCATGCATGTACAGGCCAGAGGACAACCTCAGCTGTCTGGCCTCTGATACTGCCCAACATTTTTTTGTTGAGGCAGGTTCTCTCTCTGGCCTGAAGCTCACCAAGTTGGCTAGGCAGGCTAGCCAGCAAACCCGACATCTTCCTGTCTCTGCCTCTTCAGGTTTGGATTATCATTCCTTTCCTCCCTGAATAATTTCCTAAACATGTCATTGGAACAATTTATGTCAGCTTCAGATAAGAGTCAAGAAAATATAGCAGCCACTAATCCAGAAAGTCATTACTTTCTGGATACACAAAGAGAAAAACAACCAAGTTCAATAAGCCGTAGGAGGCTAGGAAAGATGCATCATGATGTGTAGGCCAGCATTGGACAGGCCTGTGTCTGATGCAGTGTCTCTACAAAGCAGACATGTTTGGCCTGGTGCTGCATGAGAGCACCTTTAATTAGCTGCAGACATTTCTAGAACAGTTGCTCCTTTGAACCAAACCATCTTGGATATAGACAAAACTATTGAAGACAGTAACTTAATTTTTTGATTAAAAAAATGATGTAAGCGAGAGAAAGAGAATGATTTATCGCAAGTCCCTAAGAACACTCTGTACCTATCTCTTTTCTGATTAGAGAGGTGGCAGGGAGCCTGGCTCATTAGGCAGAAGTAATGAGCCAGACTACATGCCATCTCTAATTAGAGAAAAGATACAGTAGATACCACTACACCTATAGGCTGATGGAGTAAGGATTGGAATTATTTTGGAATATGCTTTCTTCCTCTCAGCTCCTAGGTACCCAGAATGTGAATAAAAAAGGCAATAAAAGCTAAATGTTTGTAAGAAACCATTTTCCAGTTATCTTTATTTCCATCACACAGTTTAAAAGTAACTATTATTTTTTTTGTCCACAATGTCCTTTTGAAGCATCAATTCAACCTCTAGTAAAATTTAGTACACTGAAGTAGAAGGGCCAAGACCTTTTAACCCTGCAGAGCAAAGTGCACACACTTAAGACACTACTAAATAGTTTTTGAAACATTTAGTACAAGGAAAGCCTTTTAGAAATAATAATGGAGAGTGACTATCAAAATCATCTCTACAAGATTTAAATGTGCTATTCAAATTTTCTGCATTACTTCAAAATGTTTTCAGGATAATTACTGAAACCAAGTTTCTAAATATGCAGGTTACTTAATTACTTTTCGTCATGTTTTGTTTGATCTGAGAGTACATACAAATTCAAGCGATGATCTCCATATTTTTCATTTTTTTGATAATTGCACACATGCGTACAATGCATCTTGATAATTGCATGCATGTACACAATGCATCTTGATAACTGCATACATGCATATATGCATCTTGGTCATGCCCATCTCTGCTCCCTTCCTCCAGCTCACCCCAGCCCCACCTCAACATGTCCCCCATCTCCCTCTCAACTTTATTATTTGTTTGTGTGGGGGGAGGCGGGTAACCAGCTGCTCTCTTGATTAGATTTGAGGTCTGCTCCATGGGAGATAGTTTGCTCTGCTCCTGGTTTTGTAAACATGGTGAAAACCATTCCCAGGGAAGCCATAGGCCCTAGGGGAGAACATATTGATGCTAAGTGGTCTGTGGTTAGACTCCCTTCTATATATAGTCATGATGTGCTGCTTTCAACCTTGGCCAGAGAAGCTTCTGATTTACAGAGGGTAGTGGTCAATGCAGAGACTCTTAACTGTTGAAAATGCTGAGACTAAGGGGCTATGAGTGCTCAGCCCCAGAGGGACATCTAGAACATCAGGGAACATCTTGAAGATGGATGGAAAGAATGTAAAAGCCTGAATATGGAAGGGGAGCTGCGAAGGCCTCTGGGCATGACGTGGTTACACTCACATGCACTCACAGTAACTGTGGTTGCCAACACAAAACCTCTAGAACATCAAGAGACTCAGACCCTCTGCATGGATGGCAGAGAGGGTCCTGATGCCCTACGCCTAGATGAGAAGCTAATGGTTCTTGACGAGTCCTAAAGGAGGAACCGTCACTGTCTTTGGGCGAGGGTGTAGCCATTGGTAGGTTGTCCAAAATCCAGTAGATAGCTGCCTATGAATGCATATAGAGACAGCACTAACGGGGCTTAGTTGGTTACTAAAAGACATAAAGTGAGTTTAGTATCAACTTTCTTTTACCTTTTATTATATATAACAATCATTGTAAAGAGTCTTCAACTCATTAATTCATAGTAAGATAATGTATGTTCGAAGATAATGACAATTGCAGTTTACTGGGTATTTGTGAGAGGGGTCAGAGGAGACTTGATACTGTTTCATTCTATGTCCCAGACTGGTCTCAAATTCATTTATAATTTATCACACATTTATACTATATCACAAGTCACAATAGGCAATATAGCCTAATATACATTATCTCATAAAATTCTTATAACAACCTTGTATATAACATTAAAATGCCATTTAATAGACTGAAAATTGCTATAAGAGAATACATATTTTTGATCAGAGGAATACACCACTGGATTGGACTCAATATTGTCTGCTGGATACCAGAACTTGAACATTTATTCGTTATTTTTAGGGCATTGTGAATCAGACTTCAGAGCACAGGAAAATAAATAAATAAAATGAGACAAATGTTATTATATCAAACAAAATTATTGTTGCAAAGAAAAGTAATCAAGAGACAAAATTCAAAGACAACCTACAGGATGGGAGAAAATATTTATGATTTTTTTCTTTTGATAAGGAGTTAATATGCAGAATATTTAAGGGAGTCCAAATCCTGGATTGTAAAACAACCACCCTAATAAAAATGGGAAATAGATGTAGAAGTAAAGTTCAACATTGTTAACGCTAAGGGAAATGCACATCAAAAGTACAATGAGTTGTCCCCGATCACAGCAGAATCCAGAAGACTAGTGATCATAAGTGTTGGTAAGGATGTGGAAAAAGGGGAACACTTACACGCTCTTAGTTAAAATATACATTAGTTCAGACATTATGGAAAGCAGACTGAAGGTTCCTCAAAACATTACAATTACTTGCCATGTGCTCTAGCAGTGGACTATTTATTGGCATATACATCCAAAGGAAAAGATGCTATCATGCTGCAGAGTCATCTGCATCCTATGTTCAAGATGGCACTTTTAAAATTAGCTAAGAAAGAGAGATAACCAAAGTATACATCATCTGATGGAGAAAAAAGTGTGGTATGTATATGTAACGGAACATTATTCAGCCATCTAAAAAGACAGTGAAACTCCTGTTATTTGTAACAAAATGAATGGAACGAGATAGGTATGTTGAGTGAAGAAAGCCAAACAGAAAATGTCAGGAGCTACCAGGTCGTACTCATTTATGGAATCTAAAAATGTTGACCTCATAGAAGTTGGGAGTAGAATAGGGGCCCACAGAGACCAGGGAGAGGAGTATGCAGGATGGCAAAGGATGGGGACAGGCTGGTCCATGAGCGCTCTATTACAGGGTGATCTAGCGAGACCTGGTATGTGATCAGACAGGAGGGTGAACCCCGTTAATGATGCAATGGATATGTCTACAAGTTCTGTAGAACAGAAGATTTTAAAATTTCTCACCACAAAGAAATGATAAGTGCATGAAACTCTGTGTTAGGTATGTGTACACATACATATTCAAGCCTTTTAAACATTATGCAGTATATTCATATATGTTAAAAAGCATTCCATTTTTGGCCGGGCATGGTGGTGCACACCTTTAATGACAGCACTTGGGAGACAGAGGCAGGCGGATCTTTGTGAGTTCGACGCCAGCCTGGTCTACATAGTGAGTTCCAGGACAGCTGGGGCTACAGGAGACCCTGTCTCAAAAAGAAAAAAAAATCCATTTTGTGCATAATTTTATTCTTTAATCGTATCTATTTATTTATTTAATTACAGAGAGAAAGAGACAGAGAGAGAAAGGAAAGCTTCCAGGAGTCAGTTCTCTCCTTCTATCATGTGGAATTGATCTCAGGCTCTCAAGCTAGCAGTAAGAACCTTTTTCCACTAAGCTAAGTCACTGGTTTTAGAGGAAGATAATCTGACATTTTACATAAAACATATCTTACCAAAAGGTCGAGTACTTACAATATTTACCAAGGAAATTGAAACCTTACATTTCACCCCCATACTTGTTTGTGGCAGATTCATTTATAATTGCCAAAACTTGGAGGCAACAGAAATGCTCGTCAGAAGGTGAGAGGATGCATAAACTGTGGTATGTCCATAAGATGGGATTTCATTCAGTACTAAGAATAAATGAGCTATCAAGCCATGAAAAACTTGAAGAAAACCTAAATGTGTGTGATTCAGGAAATACTCAAATGGGGGAAGAGTCCAGCAGCATGGAGTGTGTGATTCCAATGATATGGCATCCTGGAAAGGGAAAACTATGGAGATAGTGACAAGATCAGTGGTTAGCAGAGCTAGGGTTCAAGGGATATGGATAACCCTTAGCTTTGTCCCTGGATGGGGCAACGAAACGACAGTGGATGCTGAAGTGCTCAAGATCGAGAGTGAGTTATGATACGGTACGCTGAGGTAACCGTGTAGGTTCATCAAATATACCGAATGGCCCCCTCTAGAGGGGGTGCTGATAACAGGTGGGTGCGCACAAATGAGGCCAAAAGTGAAAAGAATTGTACACTTTCCACCTAGTTTTTCTGTAAACCTAAAAATGCTCTTTTTAAAAAGCAAACTAAAAACAAATTTCAAAAAATATGTACTAAAGTTTAACAAATACAAATGCTCTACATAGAAAATGAAAGCTATTGCTGCATGACAGAGGATTATTTTCACAGGTTAGAGGATTTGTTTTTGAAATGTTCATTTTATTAAAATCAACTTAATGACTTAAAGATTTATTTTTATTCGTGTGTGTGTGTGTGTGTGTGTGTGTGTGTGTGTGTGTCTGTGAGAGTCAGCAAGACCGCTTGTTTAGGGATGGCAAGTTAAAGTGACTAGGGATCGGTTCTATGTTGGGGCTAATATTGTACCCTTTATGTTATCTTGCTTCAAAGCACCTTCCTGTGCTTTAGTGGGTAGAGTGTTGACCTAGCACGCACAGAGTCTTTGGGCTCATCGCCAGCATCACAGAAACCAGGCCTGGTAGCACAGGCCTGTCATCCCAGCAGTCAGGAGGTGGAAGCAGGAGTCTTTGTTGGAGTTGGAGGCTAGCCTGGGCTATGTGAGAAAAGGATAAAGTTCATCATTAGGATCTCCAAAATGCTGGACTGGACTGGGGTGGTGTGTGTGTGTGTGTGTGTGTGTGTGTGTGTGTGTGTCTGTGAGAGTCAGCCGGGTGTGTGTGAGTACCCAGGTAGGAGTATCAGATTTCTGGAGCATAACTTACGGGTGGTCATGAGGAACCTGACACAGGTGCTAGGAACCAAGCTCACGCCTTCTGAAGGAACAGAAGGTGCTCTTAAGTCTGCAGCCATCTCTCCAGCCCAAAAGTTAATGATCTGAATCTCAGTAAATATTAAGCAAAAATGGGAAAACAATTTTTGAAGTTCAAATATAGGTAAGACAATCATGAAAGAAAAAAGAAAATTGGTAAACGTGCACTGAAAGACATTAAAACACAAATGAAGTCACAATAATTGAAACTAAATGCTCTGACCCAAGTGCAACAGGTCCCTACCAGAACGGAGTCCAGAAATGGAACTGTCCTAATGTAGGTAGTCTTGTAGGTTTTTTGAGAACGTACCACAGCAGAGTGGTAGAAACGACCAAGATGAAGCTCGGCCTTGCCATTGTCTTACATTCAAATATCCATTGTAAATAGAACACAGACTTACTTTGAAGACATAATAAAGCTTCTAAAATAAAATATAATAAATCCATGACATCAGAACACGCCAGGAACACTGACTAAAAACACAGAGCATAAAATAAAGTACCAAAGAAGAATTTGTGGGTTTGGTTTTACTGAAATGGGGACATACTGTTTATCAAACTATATCATTAAGAGAATGAAACTCTAAACCATCTCCTGGAACATAATGTTTGCCAATCAAGTATCCATCAAGACTCATATTCAAACTATTAAAAGACCTCCTACACATTAATAAAAAAAGACAAACTACCCCATTAAAAATTGACCAAAGACTCCCTCTTGAATAGGTGCTTCATAGAAAGGTGCATTTTTGTGGTAAGCAAACACATGAAAATTTCTCAGTTTCATTCATCATCAGAAAAGGCACCACATGCCACCAGGACAAAGAACTGTAACATTTGGCAGTACCAAGGGAATGGATGTTGAAAAAGATGTGAAAATGCCACAAAACCATACAGTACTCCTTGGAATGTCCTCTTGTGAAAGATATTTAGAAGCATTTTCTAAAGCTAAAGATACAACTGCATAAAACAGAGCTAAATCCCATAGGGACAGCTCTGAACAGCAGGAAGATTAGTGCTCACTGTGTGTCTGCATAATAGTTCCGTAAGTGTCAGCACACATCTGCAGTGACCAAGCTGTGTCCTGACACTGTTCTGTGCTGATATCCACATGGAACATGATCCTGTCACAGTTGGTGTTTACCAGGAGATGCACTTTGAGATATTGGAAATGGTCTACATCCATTTTCACATGAGGTTTCCATGGGTGAATACAGCTCCCAGCTCCAAGCCAAGTCATTCACAACCACCTATAATTCCAGATCCTGGGATCTGATGCTCTCTTCTGGCCTCTGAGGGCACCCACACTCACAGGTACATATCTTCACACAGACACACACATACACGTAATTAATAATAAAAATAAATCTGTACACAACAAAAAACTCATTATTACACCTCTAACATTCTCTAACATTTACATTCTATCTTGCATGAATATTTAACATGAATAAGCATTCCAAATATTTGTTTGAAATGTTTGAAACAAAAGTTAGCAGACCATCTAAGAAACTGGAAAAATGTAAGCATCATAATATTCATGTAAATGTTGATAGTTTTCCAAATAAATAAGAGATTGCATGATATAGCTATGGATACATAATGTAAATAAGGAATCCACACATGAAATCCAAATAATCAAGAAAAATGGAAATTAATCCCCTTCCTCAATGGCTAACTGGCTCTATATCAATATCCAACAATGTTTCTCACATAGAATCCTTACAGGAATGGCAAGTATAGAAAAATGAACAGCTTACAAGGTTAGTGTTTGAAGCAGGAAGACCTTGTCTGTATTTTTAGTAAAGTTGTAAGTGTTCACAGCCTCTCTGAAAGTAGTCTGCTGTGTAGCATAGCAACCTTTCTGCTATGTATGAAAATACAAGGTGGCCATATACTTCAACTCAGCCTTCAACTTCCATGGACTTAGCTTTTGAAAATGATTATAACGACATCAATAATAGCATTATTTACTAACATGGTTAGGTATATAAGTGAATAGTGCTTAGAACTGCATTCGCTCATTTGACAAATAAGGACCAGTTATCTACTACACTGAGATGCCTGAGACTCAATAATACTTTATATGACATTGCCTCATTGATCCTCACAATAGTACTGTAAGGTAGTATCATCATCACTATCATCATCATCACCACCATCATCATCATCTTATAGTTGGAGCAATATTGAGGTATTAAGATGTCTCACCTGGTCACATAGTTAGAAAGTAGTGATCATATTTGAATCTGGTCAGACTGACAACAAAGTGATTTTCAAGACACTATATAGTGCTATAATTGCTCAACTATATATAGATTATGAATCTGAATAATACTGTCTGTATAGATAAGGTATTTTCTATCAAATATCTTCCTGATGATATAAAAGCATTAGAAATAATCTGAATATTCATTATAGAAACTTGTTCATTAACTCTGTTACAGCTACACTGTGGCATTTAACAAACAAGTACACTTAACTGAAAAGGTATGTTGATGACAAATGTGAGTCTTAGTATTCAGAGGGGGACCATCTATTTTTAGAGGGCTCAAAGAAAGCATGTGTATTACATTTTCCTTTTTGGAAAAATATTATGTTAGTAACCATAATTATGAATGTATGAAATAGAAATCTTGAAGAGTATAAAAAGTTAAATTGTGTCTCTGGTGATGAAAATGTAGACCTACATTCAATTTCACAGAATTCCATGTCCTTTGATTTTATTATAATGAACACGCATTATATAACATAATGTTTCTATTTAACATCTAGGTGTTCTGAAGGCCACTGTGTTAGCTATTTCAAGATAATTGTCTTTCCTTTTTTAAACATTTTATTTATTTTTATTAATGTGTATGAGTGTATTGCTTACATGTAGGTAGATGTATCCATGTAGGGCATTGGATCCCCTGGAACTGGAGTTACAGATGGTTGTTAGCCACCATGTGGGTGCTGGGAATTGAACCCAGGGCCTGTGCAAGGACAGTCAGTGCTCTTAACCACTGAGCCATCTCTCCAGCCCAAGATGATTTTCTTTTCAATTTCTATTTCTGTATATAGTGCTAGGCTATCTTCCTAATCTAGATGGTCTAGTAAGTGTGGGAGGTATGACTAGACCAAATTCAGTGTACTACACAGTGGTATAGGGCCTCAGCTTCTATAAAATGTTGTAATTTAATGATGTTTTATGTTAAAAAATCCAAAGGATGAATAGAGAAAAATTTATCATAACTTACTTGAGCTCTAATTTTTGTCCACGTGTGTGTGAAGGGGTGGAGGGCAGAAACTGGTATTTGGGATTGTCTTCAGTCAATTTCCACCTACGTTTTGGAGACCTGGTGTCTCGCCAAACCTGCAGTTCATTGATTCAGCTAGACTGAATGGCCAAGGAACTCCAGGTACTCACCTGTCTCTGCCATCATAGATTAGGGCTACAGATTCGGGCCAGCATGCATGGGTGTTTTTTACATGGGTACTGGGGATCCAATCCCAAGTGTCCATACTTAGGTAACAAGCACTTTACTGACTGAGTTATCTCCTCAGCCCTTATTTTTAAAATCAGTCATAATAGAGGTTTCATTATATTGACTGTGAAAGGACATGAACATGTGGTATCCACAATGGTCTTTGCCAGTGTGCTTAAGTTACAGGCCTTGAGGCTAGAGAGCTGGTTCATTGGTAAAGAGCACTGGCTGCTCTTTCAGATGACCAAAATTCAGTTTCCAGCACCCAAATGGTAACGAAAATCTGTTCATAATTCCAGGGGATCCAATGCTACCTCTGGCCTCTGAGGGCATTACAGGCATGTACTGGATTTACATACATGCAGGAAAAATACTCATGCACCTAAATGTATATATATTATTTATTATTCTTATTTTATGTGTATGAGTGTATTGCCTGCATGTTTGTGATGGCATCCGTGTCATGCAATGCCATGGAGGTCAAAAGAGGGCATCAAATTCCCCTTGGAACTAGAGTTAAGGATGGTTGGTAGCCACCATGTGGGTGCTGGGAATAGAATCCGAGTCCTCTGCAAGAGCAGTCACTGCTCTTAACTGCTGAGCCAGCTCTCCAGCCCTGAATATATATATATATATATATATATATATAT
>NW_008339927.1:844230-858139 GCF_000622305.1 Nannospalax galili
TGAGGATCTTGAAATGAGCTTATTCTGAAGGAGATGGTCCTAAATCTGAAGACAGAGTCCTGATTCTAGGGGTCTGGCATTCAAAATTGCTAGGGAATGAATTCCTGTTCTCTGAAGTTGCAATGCAGTTGGTGGAAATCTATCATAGTAACCCTGGGGAATGAGTACTCCTAAATATTTTTTTATGTGCTTTATTTTCTCAGGACCAATGTAATTGAATAAAAATAAAGAGCATTCTGAAGACAAAACTCTTACCATTTAAACCTTGTCCTATTTTTATAATACCGGAGGCAAAATCTGTAATTGAACCACGTAGAGTTCTTGTATCAAAAGCTGTGTTGTTCTCCTCCAAGCCATTGATAAAGAAACTGATTTCTGTCTGATGTACCTGTAAGAAATTATCACCATTAAGAACATACTTTTATTTTATAATATAGAAATTAGAATATAAAAACATTTCAATAATATTAGAAGCTATCCAACCAATCAGTCTAATAACTACCTATATTCCAAGCTTGAAAAGTTTTTCATTTAATATCCAGAGGATTTTACTTTCACTGCAAGTTAAAAAATTCAGTTTGGTTGCTAAAGAGTCCCTTAAATAACAATTAGCACTGCTATGTTTAAGCAAATGTAGCCATTGAGAGTGGGTTAAAAAAATAAGCCTGGATGTGTTCCAGTAAAACATTATTCACAAGATATGACCCATGGGTTATAATTTGATGAAATCTGGATTCTACTATAAAAATATGGATATTTTGTGTGGCACATCTGAATCATCAATCAAACGTTCACGGGACATCTCAGCAGTCTGTCACGAGGAATTGACAGTAAAATGCCGAATCTCTCCTCTTGCTCTCATGCCTGATTAGTAAGGGAAATAGTTCAAAAGACACGAAGGCAAAGACACAGAGTCACAGACTTGAGGGTCTACCAAGCCTTGATGGATGCATTCTAATTCTGAATAAAAAGTCAGCTGTCTGGACATCAAATTTTGTGTCTACCAATAGTCTTCCTGTTCAAGTGCTTCTAACTTACATGCAAAAGGCACTCAAATTATTAAAGCATCTCAAGTGGCAAACAGAAGTTCTGGGAGATAGAAAGGACTGAAAGAGGAATTTGGATCGAATATTATGCAATTAAAAGGTTGATGCAAACACACTAAGTGCAGCACTTACAACATTATTATAGCATGGACTGAGAGATCATGAGGTATACACGGGCTCTGAGTGATCATGAGGTATACACGGACTCTGAGGGATCATGAGGTATACACGGACTCTGAGTGATCATGAGGCATACATCGGCTCTGAGTGATCATGAGGTATACACGGACTCTGAGTGATCATGAGGTATACATGGACTGTGAGTGATCATGAGGTATACATGGGCTCTGAGTGATCATGAGGTATACACGGACTCTGAGTGATCATGAGGTATACATGGACTCTGAGTGATCATGAGGTATACACAGGCTCTGAGAGATCATGAGGTATACACGGGCTCTGAGTGATCCTGAGGCTCTGAGAGATCATGAGGTATACATGGGCTCTGCGCGCTCATGAGCTACACATGTAGGTTCACTGATAGAACGAATGGGCTGCCTGGTGCAGGACTTTTTGACAGCATAGGAGGCCAGGCAGATAGAAGGTGAGAGAGCGTGCGGAGTGTGTGGGAAAGGTCTTTGCTCTCCATTGTGGTAAAGCGAGCCTGCACTGCTCCACAAACTATTCTGAAATGTCTTTCTGTGAAAAGGGTCATGCGACAATTATGGAAGTTAAAACCTTCATTCCCAAACATCTAAAAACTACGTAAACTGCCATAAGAACCCTTTTGACAATCCACCAATAAACACTAAAACAAAGAAATCTAGAGCTTAATTCTATAATTGTTTAGTAGAAAAGATTTTCTTCAAAACAGTTAGCCAGTGTACTGTGTCTCCATTGTAACCAACTTGCCTTCATTCTAGCATGTTCTTTCTTAAATTGACCCACCGGGATTATGTTAGAGTCGATTTTAAGCAAAGCTGTAATGCACAAGAAGCCCGTGGCAGTTCCTTGCGGACTGTATCTATTTCTCTGTGCTGAATAGTAAGGCTGCACCTTTTTTATTTTTATTTTTCTTGCATCCCATTTTTCACAACCTGTTACTGTTATTTGGTGTTTGACTGTTATCATTATGAGAGATACAGGCTCTTCGACTCTGTTATTTGTAGCATTATCTCATGTTTTACAACATCTTTGCGCAACATGCAGGCCACATGAAATATAACTAGTGAAAAGTTCTCAGTGGTATTAATGCATAAAAAAGAATGTGGTTCCATCTCTACTGTCTTTACCCAGCCAAAAGCTGATGAACAGCCAATTTTCCTTTATCACATTAGCGCAGCCATGAGGGAAACACATTTGTTCTAGTCAGCTACACTAAAGATACTATTACCAATCTAACATATACATGTTTTATATCAGCAGCATCCTCAGAGCATGAGAGAGCCAACAATATATTAACACTAGCATGACAGTTTATTTAAGAAAAGAAAATTGTCTCTGCAGAGGGACAGAAGTTAGAAACGTATGGCTGAAGCCCGGTGCCACTGGTCTAATAAAGGTGATAATTCTTGGGCTTTCTTTACAGCAGGTAACGCTCCTGTGACAGCTCTGTCATATCATTCAAATAAAAATGTTGTCTTTTACAAGTTTAAAGGTAGCTTTATTTCCAGTCGGATAGAACACACAGTTTTGATTTTCTGTATTCGCTGTGTTATATCTGTCGCCAGGAGTTCAGGACCTTTGTCTTTTATTTTTTATTTTTTTTATCAAGTCATCACCTATTTGCTTAGTAGAAGAATTCAGCGTCACTCGTGGCGAATTCTAGAAGATGTTTTCACTTGCATGGTGCTGAAGAAATGATTTATGATGATCCCCAGTCACTCTCTCCCTCCATCCCCTCCCCAACAGACTACCTTTCTATAAATAAGATTCAATCTTTGGTTTTCTGCACCATGTTTTATGTTACAAGATTGTCCAAACTGTTTTACAATTCTGATCCAGAGCAGCACTGCACAGAGGCTGTGAACACAATGGTGGCTATTTTGTAATAGCTCATGCTTATGCCCCCCTTTCCAGTTACTGAGGGGAACGGGACTATGTATGAGGGGATTTCTGATGTGTCAAGAGAAAGCCTTCTGCTGAAACAGTCTTCCCGCCGCTCTCGCTCTCTGACCCTGGGCAAAGGAGAGCAGCGCGTGTTGGCTGATATGCTTAGAATGAGGGAACTGACAGGCCCAGCAGCAGCCAAGGAGGGCTTGAAATTGCCCTGTTAAAAGATCTGCAAGTCTGTTGGCTAAAGATATAAATGAGCAGGTCATTCTTAAGCCTTTTATCCCTGGGAGATGCTTATTCTGTTTTAACCATTAGGCTGGTCAACTGTGTGTCCCTGTGAGAGGCTGGACTCAACTGTAAGAGTATATTATGTGGAAATAAAAATAAAATGCCCCAAACCGTCCTCTTGGGCTCATGCCTGATTAGTCAGGGGTGTAGTCCAAAGGGTATGAAGAGAAAGCATGGTGTCACACACTTTAAATGACAGCATTTGGAAGGCAGAGGCAGGAGGATTGTCACAAGTTCAAGGCCAGCCTGGACTGACTACATAGTGTAACCCTATCTAAAAAGACAGGAAAGTAACTCCTTAGGACTAAAGGAGATGGCTCAGTCAGTCAAGTGTTTGCCACACAAGCTTGAAGACCTGAGTTTAGATCCCAGTAGCCATGTAACAAGTGGGGTGTGGCAGCATATGGCTATACTGCCAATACCAGAGCATCAGAGGCAATTGGAGTCCTGGATCTTGCTGGACAGCCAGTCGAGCTGAACCAATGGGCTTTGGGCTAGCTGAGACACCCTAAATGCAGAGACCAATAGAGAAAGACAACCAATGTTAACCTTCAGCCTTCACCTGAACACAAACATGTACAAACACACATACACACATATAAACACGATGCATAGAGAAAAGTAAGAAAGAAAGCCATACATTAAAAGTGAGGGGATGACTCGGTAAGTTGCTTACCCACAAGCAAAAGGACCTTAGTTTAACTATCCAGTTCTTATTTGAAAAAAGTCTGGGGCAACCTTCACATGCATGCATACACATAAACATACATGCGCATATAACACAAAAAGATTTACCAAAGAAAGTCACACATTAGCTGAGCAATCACCAAATGTAAAATATAAACATAACCATCTAGGCTAGAGCTGAGTAAACTACCACCCATTCCCTTGACAAGGCAACTCGAACTTTTCTACCAGTGCTGGTCACCAGCAATCCAAGGAGACCACTGTCACAGGCTGGGAGAACAGTGCCTATGCTGACCTCCCCACTGAGCATACAATTTTACATCACCTGATTTACATCACAGTATCAACTGTGCTTCTCTGAGTTCTACTGAGAAATGTCACTCACAGTTCTTTCTCTTAGCAGACTCTGCACAATAACAGAATAATTTTAACTTGCTGGGTATTGTTTGAATCACTATAAATTACAACAGTTGTTTTAAATGTAAGACTGACTTTTTAAATGATTTGTTTTATTTTATGTGTATGAGTGTTTTGCCTGTGTGTATGTAAGTGCACTCCATGTGCTTAATACCCATAGAGGCCAGAAGATGGAGTCAGATCCCTGGAACAGGAGTTCTGGATAGTTGTGAGCCATCATATAGGCACTGGGAATTGAACTTGGGTTCTCTGGAAGAGCAGCCTCTGAGCCATCTCTCCAGGCCCCAAATACTGAATCTTAATGCAGTCATTGAAGGTTTGTCTTTCCAAGGAGTTCCTGTGGGAAGGGTGTGTGTGTGTGTGTGTGTGTGTGTGTGTGTGTGTGTGTGTGTGAAGCTTCCAGCAGTGTACATAGTAGGTAAATTGGACCTTGTCACGTCCCACTTAAAACCATACATTACACTTCAGTATAAGTAGAAGAAAACCAACACTATGATCTGTGGGTCCCAAGATGACCCAGGCCCTGCCACTTCTACAGACCCACTTGTTCACCTTCCCCTTCTCTTACCCGCAGTCATTGTAGGGTTGTTTTTCCAGGGAGTGGTTGTGTGAGGGGTGTGTGTGTGTGTGTGTGTGTGTGTGTGTGTGTGTGTGTGTGTGTGTGTATCATGTTCTCTGTGGGACTTAATTCCTTAGAAAATGTCACAAGCCTCCCATTTTGTTAATTCCACTGGTCTCATCTTCAAGTTAAACCATCTTAAGTATTCTGAATAACACCTTTTTAATCACTCAAACTTGAAATGTTTGGCAACACATGATAAATTCAAATTCACCTTCCGAAGATGATAATGGATTATATAAATATACTGAATGTCATGTGGGGTGTTAAACAATCAGTAAGAAAGGAAACAAATGTGGCATGAGTCAGAAGAAAAATCAACTTTATGTAGGAAAAAAAGTCTCAGACTTTCCGAAATAGAAATTGCCCTGAAATAGAATTTTCTATTTCAAAGTGAAAAAGGGATTTGCATAAAAGATCCAACAGTCTGTAATTCTTAGGTACAAGTCAATTTGTCCTGAAAACTCCTTAAAGTTATTTTAAAATACCATGCATAGCTTACATTCTCATGTCTGTGAGCACATAGGATTACTCTCCATTCTCCCTGATTATTTGTCATTTTAAACCTAAGTCTGAGTTGTTTCTAACTCATCTTTCCTAGTTTTATATGTAACATTCGCCATCAGCCAACTTCCAGTATATTGGTAAAGGACTCTCACTGGCTGGTCATTTTGGAATGTTAAATACTGCCTCTGGATTGTACGGGTATTTGTCTAAGTTTTTAGTACTATTAAAAACATGCACATCAAGCACCATACCATTTAATAGCCCTTTGCCAATTGCTTCAACTTTATAAAAGTACTTAACATTAATGTTACCATCTACTGAAAAAGTACTATGTCAGGGAAAGCTCTAAAAATGGGAGGTGGGTTCATTCTCTTTGTATTTGTAGCAATCCCAGGTAAGCTTGTTACCATTCCCATACTAAAGATAAGAGAGATGAGTCTCACAGGATTGAAAAAGAAGATTTCTCAAGCCACATAGAAGGCAGGTTCCAGAGCAAGCTGGGAGCAGCCAGTTTGGTCTGTCAGCTCAGCCTACTTGGAAGTAACAGACAATGGATTCACTACTTTCTCCTGTCAGTCTATGGAGTGGGGATTTTGGTTGTAGTTAGCCCCTCCCACAGTAAGAAGGGAAGGCCTCTTAGTTACATTCATGTACTTCTCTCTAGAGTTGTTGCACACATCCTGCTTAAACTCTCCCGCTCCACCTATTCCAGTGTTACCATCCCACACCGTAAGTGAGAATTTTGATTCTCACATGTAGCTTACAGCTTTTCTAACGCTATGCCTCTGTAGACTTTGGAAACTCTTTTCTCTCTGAACAAACTTTATTGTTAAAAATGACTGACAGGAGGCTGGAGAGATGGCTCAGCGATTAAGAGCACTGACTGCTCTTGCAGAGGACCTTGGTTCGATTCCCAGCACCCACATGGCGGTACTCCAGTTCCAGGGGGGAATCCAAAGCCCTCTTCTGACCTCCACAGCACTGCACAACACGGGTGCACCCACATACATGCAGACAATACACTCATACACATAAAATAAAAATAATAAAATACTTTTTAAAATGACTGAACGGAAAGATAACTTCTAATAATTTCAATTCATAAATCTCAGGTCTAATATTGACAATATTGTTCATTCTTCACTGCAAACCAATAGCTTGATTTGAAGGATCTGCAGCTTTAATATTTAGTGAACACCTTAAGTATGCTAGTAGGATGCTACCTATGTGGACTGTAAACCACCATGGGCATTTTCTTCAGGACCTCTTTCTGCAATGGAAATAGGCATATAAAAAATGCATCCAATTCAGCCTGGTAAATACAATAAGACAAAAATGAACAAAGCTCTTAAGGAGAAACAAAGAAACCACCCTGAACCCCACCCCCCGAAAATAGTTCTCTATTTCTGCCTCGCTGGCAGTTGGTATTCCTCCGCTGCGCTCTCAGTTCTCACGCTCTCGTATCTCTTTTCCTATTATCTCTGGCTGTGTTTATTTAGAAGTCTGTATTTTGTGTGACTTAAAAGTGTACAATGTATGTCAAAATTACAGGAAAGCTTCCAAAACATAAAGTTATTTTCTAATCAGCTTGAAATTAAATTTCTGAAGCAATTACCCATTACTCTTGAATCCTATGGGGCACATTTACCACCAAAAAGAAAAACAGAGGCATCAAAATCAGAAAATTGATGCCAATACATCCCTAGTACATTATCCTCAAAGGCAATTTTTTCCAGTTATCCCTGAAATGTCCAAGAGAGGAAGGAAATCTGGTCCAGGATCACAAGCTGTGCTCCACCTCCATTCCTCTCCCATCTCCTTTGAACTGGCCAGTTCCATGGTCCATCCATGATAGTCACAACTGTCACATCACTGCAGAGCTAACCTCATCTACTTAATCAACTGCTTTTCAATTTGCTTCTCTATGTGTTCATATATTCATGTATGTATCATGTATGTGGATGACTCAGTGATCTTACATTTTGTAGGACACATCATTTTTACTTGTTCTCTGTTAATACTGTTAATTTTCACTGTGTTAATAGAGTGTCTCCTAGGTTTCTCCAGTAAAAAAACACAAATTCCCTACTGCAGCTAATAAACATTTAGTGAGCAGATATGAAGACTGTATAAGTAGCTTCTCCCTCAAAAATTTCAATATATACATTTATTTTCACCTATAGAACATTGTGAATCCATTCTATTTAGTGGAGTATAATACATTTTTCTCAATACTTTTCTTTATGGAGCTAGGCTTTGAACTTAGGGTCTTAGGCATGCCAGGGGTCATGGTTTCAGTGTCACCCACAGGTTTCAAGTACGTGAATATTTTGTCCCCAGTTAGTGGTGCTGTTTTGGGAGGTTTTAGGAGGTGTGGCCTTGCAGAGGAAGCATGTCACTGGGGGTGATCTTTCCAGCTTTCTCTGTTTGAAGACGTGAGCCTTGGCTTTCTCCTCTGGCTGCCTCCTGCTGCTTTGCCTCCCTTACACCTGAGGATAGACTCTCATCCGTCTGGAACCATAATCCCAATAAACTCTTCCTCTACACATTACCTTAGTCATGGTGTTTTATCATAGTAACAGAAAAGTAACTCATACGCTGAGCAAGCACTTCACCACTGAACTCTATCTCCAGCCCTCTTTCCCCTCTGTATGTTGAGACATGGTCTCTCTTAATTGTCCCAGCTGACCTCAAATTTGCAATCTCCCTGCCTCAGTCTCTCAAGTAGCTGGTATAATGGGCCATTACCACTAAGCCTGGCTTTGATGTATAATTCAAACTTCACAAAGGTTCATGTTTGGGGAGAGAAGGCCCTGCAAAGCAAATTCTATGTCTTACCAACTTGTCCCCATAGACTCTAGGACTTAGTGTCATGAGTCCACAATTTTTAGTATATTTTTTCTTTAATATAAGATGGTCTCATCTGTTTTAAACATTCTGGCTCTGGATCTGAAATCAGCCATTTCTCCAAAGAATTATGATTCTCTTTAGTGATGAGTCGTATGTAGAAACAAAGGTCAGTTGTCACTGAGTAAATGACAAAAATAAATCTACAAAGTCTTGTACAAACCGGCTCTGCAGGCTCTCCAGCTTAACTCCTGTTAGAATGTCTTGGTGCCATTCAGATACTCCTCCGTGTATTTCCTCAGACATCAGCTTGGCAAAGCCTCTCCTAACAATGTCCTGTCAAAGCCCAGACTCTTCAGACCCTGCTGAGATTCCAAGGTTGCTGCTGTCTCTGCCTACCACTTTCTAGCAGGAACACTGCAATTATAGGTGCACGCTGCAATGCGTCACTTTCCTTTAGCTCTTGGTACCCAGACTCAGCTCCTCACACTTGGAGGACAAGTGCTTTACAGTTGATGCATCTTCCCAGGTCCTAACTACTGTTCTCATCAGAATATTCTAACCCACACGCTCCACCTCGTTTCATTTATTTTCTTTATTGTTAGTCTTCTTTCTCCACGCAGCACTTAAAACCCATGAAAGGAAGTTCTCCTCCCTTCCCCATTGCTACACACGGCAGTCCCCTCATTGCCTAGAATGACTCAACTACATGCTGGACACTAGGTTTCCAATGAGTGAAGCTTCAACTCGGTTCAGAGAAGCATGACAGCGTTCCTTCCTCCTCCTTCCTCCCTCCCTCCCTCCTTCCTTCCTTCCTCCTTCCCTCCTTCCTCCCTCCTTCCTTCCTCCTTCCTCCCTCCCTCCTTGAGTAAATTCCCCAAGGGTAAGGTCTTATTACATATTCACAAGTATAAACATTGTGTGGTCACAGATGAATTTCATTATTACTTGTTAACAACACCAAATTAATATTTTCTAATCTATTCACAGGACTAGTAGAGGAATTTCTGGTCAGATTACTACCCATGGGTTCTTTCTGCTTGGCCTATTTGCCCCCAATACACACTTCCCTCCTTCCTTCCCTCCTTCCTCCCTCCTTCCTTCCTTCCTCCCTCCCACCTTCCTTCCTTCCTCCTTCCCTCCTTCCTCCTTCCCTCCTTCCTCCTTCCCTCCTTCCTTCCTCCTTCCTTCCTTCCTTCCTCCTTTCTTCTTCCCTTCCTTTATGAAGAGGGATTAATGACAAATAATGTAATTAACTACAGCCATAATAGATTATCTGCCATTTCCTCCCTTCCTTCCTTCTCTTCCTCCTTCATTTTTTTCTGTCTTCTCTCCATCTCCTTCTCCCTCCCTCTCCCTTTCCCTCTCCTTTCCCTTCCTTCCTTTCTCCTTCCTTCCTTCCTCCTTCCTTCCTTCCCCCTTCCTCTTTCCTCCCTCCTTCCTTCGTTCCTTTCCCCCCTTCCTTCCTCCCTTCCTCCCTCTCTCCTTCCCTCCCTCCCTCCCTCTCTCCCACCCTCTTTGTCTTTACTTTTTTTTGTTTTGATTTTGTTTGACACAAGATCTCCCTGTAGCTCCAGCTAGCATGGAACTCTCTGTGTAGGCCAGGCTGGCCTACATCTCACAGAGATCCACCCGCCTCTGCCTCCCAAGTGTTGGGGTTAAAGGTGTGTGCCACCATGCTTGATCTTTCTTTCCTTTTGTTAGTTTAAGGATGTGATTGTCTTTACTTTTGATTCTAGAATGAAGTGACATTTCACATAAAATGGAATGCATTTAGCCAATCCCAATTCTTTTTAATTTTAGTAAATGAAGATTGTAACTTTCGAAAAAATAGGCTCTCACTCTTCAGCCCAAGGTGATCTGAAACTAGCTATATAACTCAGGCTGGCCCCAAACTTGTGGCAATCCTCCTGCCTCAGCCTCCTCAGGGTTGGGATGATGGGAGGAGCCACCACATCTTTTAAATGAAGATTTTAATGTGTTGAATTGAAAAATGACCTTTCTCTCCAAATCCTACCCAGCTTCATTTTCATGTCTTTTAAATTTTAGAGGAAGAGTAGAACGGCCTTCGATCAGCTCCTGCCTGAAGGAGAGGATGAAAGCAGTAGATAGTGGGTTTCTCTTTGCACAATCAGGGACTCAAGCAAGCTGCCAAGAGAAGTGAACTCACTTCTAACACTGACTCAGAACTGTCATCAGTCAAGTCCGTACCATGTACATAAATAATCACGTCTTTGTTCAGCCCCAAACCCAAACCCCATGTCAGTCTAAAGATGCTGTCTTAAAGAGCCTATGTGGGAATTTGTAGGGAGAAATACTGTCCTGATACACAAACCAAACAGAGTCAAAAGTCTACTGACACTGCATAACGTGAGGGGCTAAAATCTTTTTTAATGTTTTAATTTATTTTTATTTTATGTGTATGAGTGTACTTACTGCCTGCATGTATGTAAGTGAACCCATTACATGCAATGCCCATGAAGGAGAGAAGAGGGTGTAGGATCCCCTGGAACTAGAGTTACGGATGGGATGGTTGTTAGCTGTTATGTGGGTGCTGGCATTCCAACCCAGGTCTTCTCCAAGAACAGCCAATGTTATTAACAGCTGAGCCATCTCTCCATCCCAGGTGCTAAAAGTCTTAAAGATGAACTATCCTATTGAATAAATGGGTTTATTAATGCTGTGCTGTGTATGTACATGTTCGTGTGTATGTGTCTGTGTGTGTGTGTGTGTGTGTGTGTGTGTGTGTGTCAGACCAGAGGTAAACATGAGTATCTTTCCTCTATTGATCTCCACCCTGTTTTTGAGACAGTCTCTCACAGAACCTGGAGCGTACCAAGTGGCCAGTCACCTCCCCAGGCTGGGATCATGGGCCTTGCTGCCACGCATGTACGAGCATGGTGGGGATCAAAATGCACATAACAGTCTCAGCCATCTCCCTGGCCCTTGATGCTATATTGTTACAATGCCTGCCATCCCATAATACCATCTTCTCTGCATTTTATGTCGACTTGGATTTCTTTTTAACTCCAAAGACATTATGAGAAAAAATTGTTAAAACTATGTCTCACAAACTAAGTAAAGAAGAAGCCATTTCAAAACAAAGGAAAACTATGGATCTCTTTAACCCTTTCACAGCAACGGATCCTGAAATCTGATGTGTAATTCTGTATTTTGGATTGGAGAATGAGGCTTCAATGTGACCTTTGTTTAAAGGTCTTCTCTGTCCTAAAGCTGGTGGGGAAGTCCAATGTCTACAGAACCTTTTCCCAGCCACTAACAGAAAAGAACATATATTTAATTTGCCTCAGAAAACTAATAAATAATAAATAAATAAATTAGAATCTATTAAAAGGCCACTTTCCAAATTAGCGTTATATGAGCCTCAATACAAAAGTGGCTGTGGTTCAAATGTAGAAATATTCAATGGTATCTTAACTTTTATTCTCTTCACAACCAGATAAAACAAAAAGGTCTAGTTCATGTCACCAATTTGGACAACATAAATACTTTATCATCATACAGAGAACTTCATAGTGGCAACTGGATTGTCAAATTTGAGTGGTATTCTTGAATATATATTATTTTTATATGTTATATCTATTTAGTTCAATTTATATATATTTGGTCTCAAGTTATTTTTCTCCCTGGTAAGCAACAATTGTTGAAAAAAATTATCTAAAAATAAGGTGAGGTTATGTACTTGGCTATTTCTTCTCTGCAATAGCCTGGATCGGACTTCCACAAAGGCTGACGGACCTGAGAAGTGTGAGGTCCAGATAAAAATCATTTGGTACAAAAAATATCTGTCTGCTGATTTTACTCATTAAAAAGAAAAATAATGAGCTTATAAGTGTTTTCAGTAATTGTTAAAACAAAGAATGAACGGAGGCATTAAAAGGCGAAAGAATTAAAAGGTAAGCTTGGAAATTACCAACGCTATAATATCAAATAGAAGAAAAAAGAATCAACATAATACCTATGATCCCTCCCAGAATGCCTGCAGCTAAGCATTCCCCTAATTCTTGTAACAATAGATATTTGTAAATTAGTATAACTTCCTGACCGTGGAAATATAATTAGGCTTAGGCGGTAGCTTACTACCTTACACAAATTCACCTTGGAGTTAGAATTTACATTTATTTAATTTGTGATCTCAGTGTTTTGAGAGTTTTTGTAAAGCATGCCTGTAAAGATTAAGAGATGTGGAATTAACTGTCTCTGTGTTGTCAATTCTTCTATGCTGTTTTCTCAGGGACTCCTTTAACGCCCACGTAGACTAAATTACCCCTAGAAGCAATCTATCATATTGTCCCATTTCATTTCTTTTTAAATTACTTCTCTTTCTCCATCTACACACATATATGTACATGTATATGTATAGATTTCCTGTTTATTTGGGGTTTCTTTTTGTCTCCTCATTTACCCCTCACAACATGCACACACAGGCACATACCTATTCACATACAGTAACATCAACGCTAATCTTCTTATTAGGCAAGATGGATGAATTATTCAAATATCAATTTCTCTGGGCAACATTACCATGACTACCCTAGATGGATGCAACATCTATGATTTCCCTACACATTCCTCACTTGGATCTTCTGGAACTCCCAGTTTGGATCTATTGCAGGGGAGTTCCTTCCACTCACCATAGATTGGATCCAGCCACTATGGGGCAGCTCTGCCACACAGCTCATTATCTTGGTACCCGGATTCTGTTGTATCCTGATTAGTGCACCTGCCTTCCCAAGACCTCTACACTCCAGGCTCCCAAGTGAGGTCAACTGTCTCTACTGCCAGCTTGCCTGGTCATGGGGAACAGAGTGCCAAGGACAAGCCAACCAAGATGTTATTCCAAGTAGTGTCCACAGTCACACCCCCATGCCCTGTGCCCATTAGGTTGACCAAATCTCTGTTGTTTCAAGCACCCACCTCAACAATGCCCCTTGTCATAAACTTTAGATGTACCCTGGGCTGCAATTTCCTTCAGCAATCTCATGTCATCTGCTTTCTACTTTCATAAATTTCTTAAAAATAATTGGTAGAGCTGGGATGTAGCTCAGCTGGTAGAGGGTCTGCCCAATAGGCAGGAAGTTCCGAGTTCCATCTCGAGCCCCACAAGAGCCAAGACTTGTGGCACATGCCTATAATTCCAGCACTTAGGAGATAGAGGCAGAAAGGTCAAAATTTTAAGAGCATCATTGGTTACCAGGAGAATTCAAGGACAGCCTGAGATATGTGAGACCCTGTCTCAAAAAATGAACGAGTGAAGCAACTCAGCAGGTCAAGGCGCTGCCGCCGAGCCTGAATACTCGAGTTTTATCTACACGACGGAAGGAAAGAATTTAGTCCAGCAATTTGTTCTCTGACCTCCACACATATGCTGGGGTGTTTCTCTCTCTCTCTCTCTCTCTCTCTCTCTCTCTCTCTCTCTCTC
>NW_008339927.1:858171-869435 GCF_000622305.1 Nannospalax galili
CACACACACACCCTCATAGCCTATAAGAAATGGCTGCAGGTACTGCTTACATGTTACATTTACAACACACTTGAGAACCCAAAATTTCCCTTTCTATACTAACAGGAATCAGCATCTATGTCAGCCAGGCTAGAGGACAGCAAGTTGTCAACACATCTCCCGAGCCTTTCTCTGAAGAACTAGACACTTACAAATTAGGGGCTTGTACCAGTGCATCTGAATTCAGCCACTACAGGAATCAACCTGAGCACTGGAAAGTCTCACTTCCTCCAGGGAAAGCATAACAATGGAAAAAGTGGAATAACCAATGAGATGAATCACATCTACCTCTTCAGAGGGCTGTACCACTAATGCCCTAAGAGGCATTCAGGAGGAATGCGTGCTTTAGTGGACAGACTGATACTAAGTGCAATGGAATGGGGCACAAAACAAAACAAAATGATCCAACTATAAATGTGCATGCGTGTAAAGACAAATTTATTGGACACAATCTTTTATATGGGCTTGAATTTAAGTAATGCCATTTGAAATAAGATATTCATTGAACTAAGGAGAGGACTGGTAAGGAACTCCAGGGCTATTTTTCCCTTAGGGTGTGTGTGTGTAATCATGTATATATGCAGTTGCACATGTACATGGGATGTGTGTGGAAGCCAAAAGACAACCTTGGGTACCATCAACTCTGCTTTGAGACAGGCAGGTCTCTCACTGGCCTAGAGAATGTGCTAGGCTGGCTGGCCAGGAAGCCCCAGGGATCCACTTATCACCTGCCTCCTCAGTGCTAGGATTATAAACATTTATCATCACCACACTCAGCTTTAAAATTTTTTTTTGACCTGGGTTATGAGAACTGAACTCAGGTCCTCATGCTTACACGATGAACAGCTCACCATCAGAGCTCTCTCCCCAGCTTGGATGCCACCCTGATTTTCATGAATGATATGTGAGGAACAGTCTGCTCATGAGATCTGGAGATGACACAACGTGGTAGATACTGAAAATGTCAAAGAGACACAGCATTAAAAAATGCAAGAAAATGGATATTGCAATGAAACTAATGAGTTCAATGAAGGGCATTAGGAATATATGCCCTAAAAAATATCTATATCTAAGTAGCTCAAAATGTTCATGAATTTTATTAATGCAGCCTCTTACTCAATATGAAACAGCACTGTTCCCAGAATCAGACACCAGAAATGCAAAAAATCAAAGAGATCAGCTATGCTAAGAACAGAGAGAAAAAAAGTTCTAAGGAGGCCAGGATATGGGTATGTGTTTTCCTTGCTATGCAAGGTCATGAAGATGTACGGTATTCAGAAACAAATTTCAGTTATCAGTGCTACCAGAGAGTTCAGAGAAGGTTGGTTGTGAATACGTCTGTGGATAGCAAGGAATTCCTTTGAATTTTGGGTGAGACAAAAAGATAAGAGTGAGACAGAACGCTGAATGACTAGCTCAGCCCCAGAGTTAAAAAAAGAAAACTAATTAGGGAAAAGAGGAGACCTAGCTTTTCAACCAGCATTATCAGAAGTGACTGTAAGGTGGCGGCCACTGGAAAAGAGAAGTTGGTTCCCGATGGGGTCTATATAGAATTGAGCAAAATTATGCATGTTTTTGTACTTTTAAAGATGTACCCTGAGCTGTCCATCACATCACCGTCACTGTCAAGAACTTCTAGAGAATTTACTCAACCTTTCTATGTGTTCATATATTTGGTGTGCAACAGATATTTCCTATGTTCTTGGCATGTATAAAGGAATAAATTGTCGGCCTACAATAAATTTGTAAGCCTGGATATCAATGGTTAATAAAATCTAAATATATAACAAATTTCATACAAACACCACGGAAAAGTGCCACAGGGACAGAAGAGATAAATGAGAAAAACGGGGAGAGGGAATCAGAGTGATTTTTACAAAGGAATTTCTAATTGTGCTGATCGGTGAGATGCATATGTACAATCAAGGTTGGAGAGGACGGGAAAAACAACATGTAAGCAGTCTAAACTGTTCAAAGTGCTGAAAATATGCAAATGTGTGTGATCAGCCTCCAGTGGGCCATCTGTATCACCCCCCCCTCAAAGCCCAGGGAAGAGCAAAAAGGGGAAGAAAGGTTGTGAGAGCCCTGGGGGGCGGGGGGTGCCGTGAAAGGCTGTGGCCATCGCATGGCCCTTGTACATAGGAATTCATAACAGCTCTGCTAAGTCTCACAAGACCTGCACGAGATCAAGCCAATTAAAAATTCCAGTATGGAAAAACGAGCAGCTCACAGACCCTTAGCCTAGCTGAGGAGCTAATGCAGTTGATATCTATGGAGGGGGGGGGACATTACTTTCCTTTGGGGGTTGGCTACTGGTAGATTGCCACTGCCCCCTGGATGACTCCACACCCCTGGGCATTTGGGCAACAGTAATTGGGCTTAGTAGGTTTTAAGATATAAAGGGGACATGAACTTGAAAAGGAGATACATTGGGGGGCGGGTGAGATAGGGGAGGAAATAAAGGATGGATATGACCAAAATACATTGTATATATTTATGTAATTTTCAAAGAGATATACAGGCAGTCAACACTGAGTGAAGGCAAGCACGAAGATCTGAGCAAATGACATGAAGTTTATGATTTTAACAAACTCAGAAAACATTCCGGGTGAAATCTGAGAAAGGCAAAGACAGTGAGCTACAGACGGAACGCGACAAGTTCGGCTCTCTTGTTCCATTCCAATGCTGGATGGCGCCACCCTTCCTTCCCTCACTCCCAAATTCAGTCAAACCTAACAACCATCTATAACTCCATTTCCAGGGGCTCTGACGCCCTCTTCTGGCCTTTACAAGCAGTGCACGACACAGGTGTAATTGCATACATGCAGGCAATCCGTGAAGACACATATAATAAAAATTAAGCAAAAAAATTTTAAAAAGAGAAATAGGTATGCTCTAAAAGGATAGTTACAGTGTTGAACCCATTTATAGCTCACAGATTCTAGAGTAGCAGTTATAAAATATTTTATGGTACTTAAAAACAACATAATCAATATAAGGATTTTGTTATTATATGCTAGGATAATCTTCATAATCCTTCTTAATTCTAACAAACACAGGAAAATGGAGACGAGGAAAAAGAGAGATTCATAAAAGAATTGTGTAATAATTCTCCTATTTTTCTATGGGAATTAAATAGTTTGATATATGAAATTTATGAATTGAAAAATATTATTTTTGCACATGGATTTAAAATACACTAATTAACACCAAATTTAGCATCTTTTCAAATTATATGCACAAGGCAAGGGAAGACAGGTAAAATAAATCATTTTACCCAACATATTGAAGAAGGTAAAAGATAATTTCCTATATTGATAAGAACTTGAGGGTCAGACACTAATTTAGTCTTTGGTAGGAGTTTGTATTAGCCAGACAGTTTCTGACAGCAATCTGTCAATATGTACTAAAAACAAAATTATGCACACTCTTTGACACAACAAGCGGACCTCTGAAATTAGCCACAACTCGGCCGAGTCTAGCTCCAGGTGGAAATCATTAATTTATAGTGTTCAAGCGGTACACTTGTTTATTTTATTCCTGCATTATTCTGAAGTCTATTTACAGGAACTCAGAAGGCTGTGGGTTCAACATTTTGAGGATGAATATATCAAGTAAAGAAGAACAAGAAAAAATGAAATAAAGGAAACTCAAGGATTATCTGATTTATCGTGAACCCCAAGGAGCCTAAGACAACATAGGTGCAGGGGCTCAATATTGATATTCAGCTGAAAGTTAGTTTTAGGGGTACATATGTCTTCAACAAGAGTTTGAATCATGGCAGAGTATGGGTTAAGGAAATAGAAAAGAGGGTGTGTGTTGCCATGCTGGGTGAAATCACAATTTAAGAGTAAGATCTGGGCCACAGAATCTTGTTCCACAGTGAAACAGAGTATATCGTGTTGATAGGACCATGGATCACAGGCTACCAGAGTCATGGAAGATAGGAAATGGGGGTCAGGGGCCCCTAGGAAAAATATAGCCCTTAAAACACATCCCACTATCTTCCTTTCTACCTTAAGCATTCCTCCACCTAATTAGCTTGACAAGTCATAATAACTAAAGACGGCAGATCAGAGGCTGCCTCTCTGTGGGCAGATGAAGGAGTCAGAATAAGAAAAAAAACCTCTCAGAATAAAAGTTTTTGAAATCCACTGAAGAAGCAAAAAGATGATGGAGAGGAACAGAAGCCAGAGAAGCAAATAGGATACAGCCTGGGCCATGAAGTTACCCAGCTGGGTCGGGGGCTACTTCCAAAAAGCCTGAGGAAAGCCTGGAAGTCCTACCCTGAGGAAAAGCCAGCCCACGGCCTTCCCTCAAAGGCCTCAAACCAAGTGCAAGTTGTGACATGCGGTGACTCTTCAGCAGATGGGGTTAGCCAGTGGCAGCAAGAAATCCCATTTTTATCAACTATGACTTGAGGGCAGGGGCTGGGCATCATCTTGATAGAATGGATTATTTAGAACTGAGCTGAATACACACAGGTCAGGGAGCCTCTGTGTGGCCTACAATAGCCTCTGGGTGAGAGAGAGAGAGTTTTAGAGAGAAGGAAGGTCAGACACTAACCTAAGGAAGGTCAGATGCAGGAGGCTGGCTCAGGATGAGTTGGGCGTAAGGAGACACAGCCCTTCCCGTCATGGTCAGAAACAGATCTCATCAACTGAGAATTATCCTGTTACTGAACAGCCAGCTCTAAACCCGAAGTTAGGTGGTTCCTGAAGTCCTGGAGCCCCCTATCTGTTGTTCCTGCTACAGAGCTGGAGAACTCTGACACTCCAGGCACTTAACATGAAATGCACAGTTACATCACTCAGCAGAGTGACCAACACTCAGGAGGTCTTTGAAGTACCAAGGCATGACTTCTAGATGAATGAGTTCATTACTGTGAGTGTTTCCCACACTCCCAGCACAGTTGAGAGACAATTCACAGCTAAAACAGATTATATAATCTGGAGAGTTTGGGGAAAGTGAACCCACTCCACTCAGACTGCAAAGCCAGGTGTGGCCAGCAGAGGGCCCTGGTTGCAGGGAGGAAAATGGCCACTGTGAAGATAGCTCTGGCAGATACTAGGTACTTGTCCAATACAGACACAGGCAACAGCAAAAACCAAAGACAGGAATCTACAATCTCAGCTAACCCCCTTCTATCGCTAACCCCATGAATATAATTAGCAATCCCCAATATTTTAAAACAATTTCTTGATTTTTTTATTTTATTTTATGTGTGCATGTACTGAATGCACGCATGTAAGTGTATCTGTGTATGCCATGCCCAGGGAGATGAGAAGAGGGTGTCAGATCCCCTGTAACTGGAGTTACAGTCACAAACAATTGTTAGCTGCCATGTGAGTGCAGGGAACTGAACCTCGGTCCTTTGCAAGAGCAGCCAGTGTTCTTAACCACTGAGCCTCCTCGCTAGCCCTGCAGTCTCTAATCTTTGACAACTCAGAAAGCAACAGTTCCCACATCTCATCATCTGTCTTCTTTTCTCCCCTGACCCCAGGTGATTCATTTTTCTATAATTTTTCTTACATGTTTAAGCAGGATTTGTGTGTGTTTTTTTGGGGATAGCATCTCCTTATAGTCCCAGCTGACTGAAAATCCTATGTAGACCAGGCTGGTCTCTTTCTCACAGAGAATCTGCCTGCTTCTGCCTCAGGATTTTTGCTAATTTTAAGTTTTTATGCTTTTGTCATTCGTATGTTCATCTAATACTGTTTCTGTATTTTTTTTTCATTTGGGGGTGATTGTTTTATATTCCTTAGGGTTATTTTCTCTTGACTCCCAAATTTCTCCCTTATTGCTACTCTCTACACTTAGTGGGATTCTGATTTTACCTTACTGGCTTAAGAAAAAGAACTTACAATTTTTTATTACCTTTCTCACATTTATCTAGCTTTGGTTTTGGATTTTATTTCTATTGGTAATTAAAAATATTGTGTTTGATTCTTTGAGAATTTCATGCAATATATTTTGGTCATATTCAGACCCCCCTCTACAATCTACATCCTGCTAAACTCCACCCCCACCATCATTTCATGTCCTTTACTAATATTTTTTCTCCTTTTCATAAGTCTATTGAGTCTAATTTTGCTCCCCAAATACTCTCGAGTGTGAGCCCATCCCTTGGAGTCTGGTCCATACACCAGGTGTCACACCCTTTAAAACACTTCCTTTTCCAGCAGCTATCAATCATCGATTCACTATTGGGGACTTTTGTGTTTCCCCTCTGAAACCTCTTGCCTGTCTCTCTTCACCTCCACAGCCCTGTTAACCTCTCATCTCTCCTCCCCTTTATTTAGTCCTACTAGCCCTGTTAGCCACTCCTCTCTCCTCCCCTTTATCTAGCCCTACTTCTCCCCTTTGCCCTCCTTGTCCTGTTGACGTCTTTTATCTCATACTTTTGCTATTTCTGGACTCACTGTAACTTCCTAACACATTGTTTCCTATATTATATTCCATTTCACACCTATGTATACAATATTGCGATCATACTCGCTCATTACCTTGTGTTACCGCCTCCCCTCCTCTGACCCCCTTCTTGCCATCTACTTTCATGTCCTTTATATGCAGGTGGCCACCACTGCTGTGTGTTAATGATGTGAAGGTAAAACCTGTCCAGAGGACAGTGCTCTACAGCAGTGCGCCCCATCTTCCAGCTCTGTCTGCTCCTCTCCTGTGCTGTCCTCAGCCTCAGAGAAGGTGACAAAGATGTGTTATTTAGAGTTCAGCACTCAATAGTCTCTCACTGTGAGCACTGTGACCAGTTTTGGGTCTCTGCTTTGACTGCCATACACTGCCAAAGAGGCTTCTGTGACTAGGCTGAGGCCTGCACCAGTCTTTAGGTACACACATACATATTTAGAAGGCAGTGTAACTATATGCTTATTCTGTAAAACATCAGCAGTGGATTCCCCCATAGGACTGGTGATCTCCCCATCTACAAGCCTTTTGACTACATTTATAACACTAGACATCCATCCATTCCCTCCATGAAGCAAGTCTAAAATCCAATTGGGAAGTGGTTGGTTAACCAGAAGAGTCACTCCAAGTTTTGTTCACAAACCTGAATAAAAGCAGCAACCTTGCCACACCTTGAACATGTGCTGCTCTGAAATGTCTGGATTCATCAGTCCATCCCAAGCAAACTCAGCCTCCTAGTTTCAGACATGAACAGAATGCAAACAAGTTCATTGCTAGAATTAACACGAATGGCCTCTAGCCCACTTCCTGATGCCTCAGTGCTCCCTTCTGAGCCTGGCACCTCCACAGTCTGCTTTCTTGTTGCAATGCTGATCCTCTGAGCTGTTTCCAGGACCACCACTAAGCTCCATTCACAGCACCCTAAACCACCTCTAATGTTTCCAGATTCCTCCCCTAAACCAGTTCCAAAGGCTCTGAGCCTTAGTGTCAGGCAGTCGTAGCAATACCATTGTTTGGCTTTCATTTTTCTGCATTAGTTTATCACTACTATGACCAAATATGAGACCCAAACAGCTTATCAGAGGAAAGCTTTGTTTTGTTCACAGTTTCAGGGGCTTTGTTCCATCATGTTAGGGAGGATGTGGCAGAGCAGCTCCCCTGCTGGTGGCCAGGAAGCAGAAGAGGGCAGTAAGACTAAGAGACCGTCCCACCAGCGCCTACTTCCTCCAGTGAGGCCCCAGCTCCAGGCACTTCTCAATCTGATTAAATTCACAGACCAACTGAGCACCATCTTGTGACAATATAGAGAAACATTCTGAGTGAAGGCTGAAATGTTCTATTGTGTCTGGACGAGGCTCCTGAGGGATCACACTTTAAGTTGTCCCCTGGCCTCTACAACTGCTTGTATGCTGATGGCCCGCAAGCCCCAGGGATACACTCATTTCTATTCACCAGCCCTAGGATCAGATCGATCACAAGAGGTCACCACCACACCTGGCCCAGCTTTTAGAACTCAGGTCCTCATGCTTGCAAGGCCAGCATTTTACTGATGGAGCCATCTTCCCAGTCCAGAGATCATTTTTAATTTTTCACAAATGATTAAATTATCTAAGACCAGTATTGTTGCATTTAGACAATTTTTTTCAGATGTTGAGAATTTTGGAATTAGTAGGCACAAAATCTCTGGCCATAGAATATTTTTCTATAATATGTAGTCTCCAGATGGGCCAGAGTGCTTTCCAAATAATGAGGTAGATACGGCACGAGGAAGTCAGTGGACAAACATCGAATCCATTAACTACTCAGTAATACCCTTCGCAGACCCTTAAATATTAAATATATTTTATGGCTACACTTCCAAAATATGTCATTGAGTCTTTATTTTCCTGTGACACCAGAGACAGAAATGAATGACCTCATCTTAACATTTAACCTGAGGCGACTTTTCCATGTGGCCGCCTCCCTTCCCCTATCCTTACATTGTCTCAATCAGATATGGGGCAAAATTCTCAAAGAGGAGCTGCAAAATCAATCTGAGTACAGCAGGTTCTCTTGACCCTCTGGACTTCTCTTTGGTCTGAATCTCTTGAGAAGCAAGCTTGTGTCACACATAACTCACTTTCCCCTGGGCAGCAGGAAAGGAGAAAAGGGAAGGGAAAGGAGAAAACAGACTGTCCAGAATTTCATCCCACTAGCCAGTTACTTGGCTATGTAAAGTGAAAAGACATACAATCACAACCACTTTTTGTCTTTAATAAAAAGAGCCAGTATTCCCATAAGACAAGTGTTCTAGTTTGCCTTCACTTGCTGTTACAAAACACTCTGACCAACACCAATTTGAGGAGGAAATGGTTTATTTCTCTTACAACTCCTGGGTCACAGTTCATCAGGGAGCCCAAGGCAGGGACTCAGGGCAGGAACCTGGAGGCAGGAGCTGGAGCACAGGCCACGGAGGAACGCTGCTTACTGGCTTGCACCGCTGGCCCCTGCTCAGCCTGCTTTCTTTTTTTTGTTTGTTTGTTTTTTTTTTTTGTTTTTTGTTTTTTGTTTTTTGTTTTTTTTTTTGGTCTTTTTGAGACAGGGTGCCATCTCTCCAGCCCCCTTAATTGTACAGTTTAAACATATTTGTTTAAACAGATCATTTTGCAAGGAGAAACTGAATCTACCAAACAATAGTGCCCATCCCCCATTGCAGTTCCAAGCAACCAGTAGCTAGATGTGAAACCCTGCCCTAGGGTGCTAAAGTCAGAGTTATGAAGGGGCCACCCATCCCTCAGTTCCAGCCACACCCTTCCTTGCCTGTAATCCACAGGCCAGTCTAATGAAGGCAATTTCCCAATTGAGGCTCCCTCAACCCTGGTGTGTCAAGTTGACACTAAAGCTATCTAGCAAAGCAAGGCCAAAACACTTCTCTATAAACTGTGGTTGCTTTGTTGCTCTCTCTCCTTCTGTTGTCTGCTTAAAGGCACACTTGACCTTCTCCTAAGGGCTTTCTGTTCCCTAGAAAACCACCAACCATTCGTAGCGATGGTACATTGGGCTGTTGGTCTTAGTATCAAATTCACTTTGCTGTTTTTCTGTTGTTTTTAAAAGAAAATGTCCTACTCTTTGTGTATTGATATTCTGACTAGTAGCTAGAGAGCTGCTTAGGAGCTCCTGTGTTGCAGAAGCAGGAAGAACAGGGTTCAGAGCTCAGCACCATATGAGCAGGTGGATGTGGCCATGTGTGAGCCTGTGAGAGGCAAAAGCAGCAGGATCAGGCTCTTAGGGGATCACTGGCTTCCAGTCTAGCTGGAGGATCAGGAGTCTGGAGTGAGGCAGAGAGTGAGAGGGAAGGACCCCAAGGACCTCATCTGTCGCCACACTAGCACCCACCTGCACTCAGACATGCTTACACATCAGATACACACAAACACACATATGCACAAGAATTCAAACTTCAAAAACGCAGATTTCCGTGGGAATTTCAGATTATTTAAATCTCAGAAAATGGTTGTTCTTGTCCACCCAGGGAATATGATGTCATGTTTAACTTGAAAGCAGCTTTCCACATAGCATTAGCCATCTGCACAGGGCCTTGTTCTAAGTCAGACCAAAATGCAAGCACCATGTTAAGAGGGGAAAATAGCTCTGCTTTCCTGGGCCTGCACAACCCGCAGGCCTCTCTCCAGGGTAAGTCTGTCCTGCCCTCGGTGCCTTGACTCCCCCAGCCTCACTCACCCTCCCATCTCCCCCGCCGGTCTCTCCTCCTAGCCTGGGTCTTGTCCCATTCCTTGTCTTGGCAACCCAGACACCTAGGAAACAACCACAGCTTCCTGATCCTTTGCATCCAGACCAACTCAGTTCCTTCTTGTGTCCCCAGGAGCACTCTGGGCCTTGCCCTGCCCTCACCTTCCTCTACTTCCCTGGGCCTGCACTACCCACCAGCCTCTTTCCTGGACTCCAGGCTGACCTTTCCTCTTACTGATCCTTTGCATCCAGACCAACCCAGCTCCTCAGTGCAGTCCCCAGGAGCCCTTGGGCTGCCTCCTACCCCCATCTTCCTTTACATCTCTGGGTAGCACGGCCACCAGCTGCCCTAGACCAGCAGCTTTCCTGGGACTGGCTCCAAGGCCAGTCCAACCCCCAAATTCCTGAGGCCAAAATCATTCCTGGAGGGATCCAGACCTTAGGAGAAAGCCTGAGAGCATCTGATCCTCATCTGATTTGGGACTCTGTGGAAACTCCTGAAGACAAAAGCAATCTGGCCACTCCAATATAAAATCAAGAGAGAGAACTGGAAGCTTAGAGGAACCAGCTTTTCATGCCCAAAAATTAATCCACAAAGACACATAAGGTTAACAAAAGGAAGCAGACCTAAATTTGAAGGCGTGAGTCTCACACAAGAATCAGAAACTACAAAAGAAATTTACATGTCAAAATCACAGAGAAAAAATAATAACATGAAAATCCAAAATAACATATCCCCACCAAATACCAATAGTCCTCTAAAGGAGTATAATGAGAACCCCTAGAGATAATGTAGGACATGGAACTCAAAAGAACCATTATAAACATGATAAAAGAATTCAGTGAATTTAAAGAACACACAAACCAAGAAACTAAAGAACGGAAGGAAGATAGGGATAAACTTCTGAATGAATTCAAAAAAGAGAAATATTGAAGAATACTCAGGATGAAATGAAGAAGGAAGTGACTCAGTAAGCCAATTCGAAATGACAGGGGAAAGCCTCACTGATAGGATGAATGAAATGGAAAACAGAGTATAAAGACTGGAAGATAAAGTGGACGAACTAGACCAC
>NW_008339927.1:869966-870290 GCF_000622305.1 Nannospalax galili
GACAGGATTCAATACTCATCTTTCATTAATAACTTTAATTATTAATGGATTGAACTCCCCAGTCAAAAGACACAGATTTGGTGAATGGATCATGAAACAAAACCCATCTTTTTGTTGTCTGCAAGAAACTCATCTCATATTCAAGGACAGACACCCTCTTAAAATGAAAGGATGGAAAAAATATACCAAGCAAATGGTACTAAAAAAAAGCAGGTGTAGCAATTCTAATATCTGGCAAAATAGAATTTAAACTAAAACTCATCAGAAGAGATAAAGCGGGCCACTTCATTCTGATCAAAGGAACAATAAATCAAGAAGATATTA
>NW_008339927.1:870525-871119 GCF_000622305.1 Nannospalax galili
AAGGACATACTTTCTACTCAGCACCCCATGGAACCTTCTCCAAAACTGACCATATACTGGGGCACAAAACAAACCTCAACAAATACAAAAAGATTGAAATAATTCCATGCCTTCTATCAGAGCACAATGCAATAAAGTTTACAATCAACACCAGAAGAAGCCCTAATCACAACATGAACACATGGAGATTAAACAACGCACTCCTGAATGATGAATGGGTCAAAAGAGAAATGAAGAAAGAAATAAAAGTGTATCTGGAGCTAAATAAAAACAACAAGAAAACACAACAAAACCTCTGGGACATGCTGAAATTTATAGCTTTAAGTGCCTACATCAAAAAATCGGAAAGAACACAAATAAATGACTTAACACAGCAACTCAACACACTTGAAAAGCAACAGCAAACCAAACCCAAACCCTGCAGACAAGAAGAAATAACAAATATCAGGGTAGAAATCAATGAAATTGAAACAAAGAAAACAATACAAAGAATCAACAATTCCAAGAGCTGGTTCTTTGAAAAGATAAACAAGATTGACAGACCGCTAGCCCAATTAACCAGTTACCCAAAAATCCTAGTTTTTGAAATAATAA
>NW_008339927.1:871651-873041 GCF_000622305.1 Nannospalax galili
ATGGTTCAATATACATAAGTCAATAAACGTCATAAATCACATAAATGGGCTCAATGACAAGAACCACATGGTCATCTCAAGAGATGCAGAGAAGGCCTTTGACAAAATTCAATATGCATTTGTGTTCAAAGTCCTAGAAGGAACTGGACTGGAGGGAACATAATTGTATAACATAATTAAAGCCATATATAACAAACCTACAGCCATTATTCTAAATGGAGAAAAACTGAAAAAACTGGAAGCATTCCCAGGAACCAGACAAGGCTGTCCACTATCTCCTCTTCTCTTTAACATAGTGCTTTAAACTCTTGCAAGAGCAGTAAGACAAGCACAGGAAATTAAAGGAGTAATAATTGGAAAAGAAGAGATCAAATTATCCTTTTTGCAGATGGTATGATATTATATCTAAGAAATGCCAAAAATTCCACCAGAAAACTCCCATAAATTATTAACACAATCAATCAAGTGGCAGGTTACAAAATTAACCTACAAAAGTCTGTAGACTTTCTAGATACCAATAACAAGCAATCAGAGAATGAGCACACAAAAATACTCCCCTTCACAATATCTGCAAAAAAATAAAATAAAATAAAATATCTTGGAATAAACCTGACCAAAGACATTAAAGAGCTCTACAATGAAAATTTTAAATATTTAAAGGAAGACATTGAAGCCGGGCTTGGTGGCGCACGCCTGCAATCCCAGCTCTGGGGAGGCAGAAGCAGGCAGATCTCTGTGAATTCAAGGCCAGCCAGGTCTACATAGTGAGTTCCAGGTCAGCTGGGGATACAGGGAAACCCTGCTTAAAAAAAAAAAAAAACAGAAAAAAAAAGAAAGAGAGATTGGGGAAGACATCAGAAGATGGAAGGACCTCCCATGCTCATTGATTGGAAGAATTAATATTGTGAAAATGACCATCCTACCAAAAGCCATTTATTGATTCAATGCAATGACAATCAAAATCCCCAAGATATTTTTCACAGAATTGGAAAAAGCATTCTAAGATTCATATGGAAGCACAAAAGACCTCAGATAGCCAAAACAACCCTGAGCACTGAGAGCAATGCGGGGGGGATTACTATAACAGATTTCAAGCTGTATTACAGAGCTATAGTGATAAAAACAAGATGATAGTGGCACAAAAATAGACCCATAGACCAATGGAACAAAATTGAAGACCCAAATATGAGTAAATACAATTTCAGTCACCTGATATTTGACAAAGGGGCCAAGAATATTCACTGGAGGAAAGACACCGTGTTCAGCAAATGGTGCTGGCAAAACAGGATCTCCACCTGTAGAAGAATGAAACTAAACCCCTGTCTTTCACCCTACACAAAAGTCAATTCCAAATGGATCAAAGACCTCAATGTAAAGCCTGAAACTCTGA
>NW_008339927.1:874168-894891 GCF_000622305.1 Nannospalax galili
ATCAAGAAATACATGTTTAAGTAAGGTTTATCTGAGAACAATTGGTCTTTGCCAAAGATTTATCTACACGACACACAGTAATTAAAAGTATGAGACTGGTGGAACTAACCTTCTTGGGTGTTTAACAGACATACTTTGAGGCCTATAATAATTTGGTCAGAGGGACATAAAGGACAGCTTTGCTCCTTGCCCTCCTAGGTCGACTAGTTCCAGGGAACTATGAGCATCTTCCCAAAATATCCTGTAACAGTAGTGAATCACCTGTCCCCTTGATCAAGGAGGCCATGGAGACCCCACCAGATGGACTTCAACCCTCCAGTCTACAAAGAAGAGGGTCAACACAGAGGAATCATTTCCTCCATGCTTCCAAGTGAAGCCAACTATGGTCAAGCAGGACCTTTGACTTATCTTCACATAGGCAGAACCGATAAAAGAAAGGAGTCAGGGGCTCCTTCCAAGCCCATGTGACCCCTGAGATTTACCTGAGCCAAATGTATGGCCTTAAACACCCAACTCCAGTCTACAAAGAAGAGGGTCAACACAGAGGAATCATTTCCTCCATGCTTCCAAGTGAAGCCAACTATGGTCAAGCAGGACCTTTGACTTATCTTCACATAGGCAGAACCGATAAAAGAAAGGAGTCAGGGGCTCCTTCCAAGCCCATGTGACCCCTGAGATTTACCTGAGCCAAATGTATGGCCTTAAACACCCAAAAGGAAAGTATAACCAAAAATTAAAGGGAACAATATAATTTTTTAAGAGTCCATATGCATAGCTAAAGGCTACATAACAAGCAACAATGCCAGATAGGAGATACCTTCTTTTGCGTTGTTGGCCAGGGTGGCCAAAGGGACTCCCAGATAGTAACCCAGCATAGAACTGGGAAAATGAACAGCAGACCCCAATCTTATCTAAAGGAATATTGACAACTGATTGCTGCTAGATGAGGAACAGCTGACCTTCCTAAAACAAAGACCTCTAGATAGGCTGACTAGATTCACCAGAAGGTCAAGTAGTGGGGATTGGCTGGGGGTGCCGACAACACAGCAGACAGAAGCAGGGATATCAGAGTATAAGAGCTCTAGTTGGGGGGGAGGGAGGCTATGGGAGTGTGCCATCTTGGAAGTGGGTGTGTAGTTGAATAAGATGGTTTGGTATGTTCTGTGTGACACACACACACACACACACAAATCAACAAAATGTTTAAAAATGTATTATATTTAAGAAGGATGCATGGAAATTTACATCATGCTAATTAGTAGAGGTGATAAACATTACCATTGAAATTTACCCAATGGCTTTATAGACATATACAGGCACCAAGGATCCAAGTGCAACTGATTGTGACTAGTAATAATCTGATACATACAGATTAGAGATGCATGTGTCAACATCTCAGTATCAGTAGCAAAAACAATGAGTTTTTCTGCAAGGAATAATATATTCTAAAATGAAATGGAGATCTTTTTTAAAGGTTAAAAACATTCAATTTTATGTCTTACAGGGCTTATACTGAGTTCAATATTGTATAACTGTTTTAATTCACCTGTGAACCTAGAAACTTGCACCCTCTTGTGAAAGAGATGTACTCTTGCTCTGGAGTGTGTTACTGAATATGTTAAATCTGTGGTGAAATGCTTCTAACCATGTAGTTATTAAAAATTTCAAAAAATAATGATAAAAATAATTCTTCAAAGCATAAAATTTGCTCCTTAATAATTAGTAGATGTGAAAAAATTTACCATTGAAATCTATATCCATGCTTAGATGCCATGGAGCTCAGAAAGTAACCAACTGTGACTAGTAATAATCAGACATATAGACATTAGAAATGCATGTGCAAACTTTTTAATGTCATTTGCATTAAAAACGAATTTTTCTGTATGAAACCATGTATTTTAATAATGAAATGGAGTTCTTTTTTAAAGGTTAAAACCTCATTTAATTTTATGTCTTATAGGGTTTATACTGAGTACAATATTGTATAACTGCAATAATTCAATTGTAAACCTAAAATTTTGGAGCCAATTTTGAAAGAGATGCATCTTAGCTCTGGAAATTGTTATTGAATATGTCAATGCTGTTGTAATGAAATGCTTCGTCTAAGCATGTGGTTAGTAAATAAACAATTTAAAAACTCTTAGAAGATAAAAAAAAAAAGAGGGGAAAACAATCAAAGGATATCAGGGGAGGAACAGCTCATCTGCAGCGCACTGGTCAGAGGGCAGCTCCCTTCTTAAGCTCTAAGTGCTTGGCTCACACCACTGACTAAATCATCTACCAGGGAAGCTCTTTTTCTCTGAGAAATTCCTATCTTTGGTTACTTATGGCACAGACCTTCCCTGCCTCCCATATCTGTTGTTCAAATGTCTTCATGGACGTGGAATCGGCCCTGTTCAAGGCAGATCATGGTTAATTTTAGCTGACAAATTTTCACTTAGGATGGGAGATGTATATAGATAGATAGATAGATAGATAGATAGATAGATAGATAGATAGATAGATAGATAGATAGATAGATAGATAGATAGATAGATAGATAGATAGATAGATAGATAGATAGATAGATAGATAGATAGATAGATAGATAGATAGATAGATAGATAGATAGATAGATAGATAGATAGATAGATAGATAGATAGATAGATAGATAGATAGATAGATAGATAGATAGATAGATAGATAGATAGATAGATAGATAGATAGATAGATGGATGGACAGATGATAGATATATGTGTATGTCATAAGAACAGGAGCATAGGGACTGGAGAGATGGCTCAGCAGTTAAGAACACTGGCTGCTCTTACAGAGGATCCCAGTTCAGTTCCCAGCAAACTATGGCAGCCCACAACTGCCTCTAACTCCATTTCCAGGGAATTTCATACCCTTTTGACTTTTGTAGGCACTGCACACATGTGGTACATTTACATTTATGCAGGCAAAGCACGTATGCACATAAAATTTTAAAAAAATAAATGGGACTATCAAAAGTAGTGGACATAAAACATAAAACACCTAAAAGATACCAGAGAGCTCAGGTCTTGAATTTCTAGTATAATTAAAATGAGCCAAAGATTTTAGATAGAATTGGCTAGTTTATTATGGCATACTTATATGAGTATATATATGTATACACACACGCACACAGAAAAATTCTTAGTGTTCCTACTTGATATTCATAACAATGAAGCTTTTTTAAAATGATGAACAGAATCCTACAGATTCTGTTTAAACAGTAAATAATTATCTCTTATGCATCACCTCATGTTTTGAAATTCAGCTGCTATTTACAAATAGAGAAATAACACAGTTTTTTATTCATTTCTTTGTGTGCCTGTGTATGAGTTTGTGTGTGCATACAGGTGCATGTATACATATGCACACAGGAATGTGGAGGCTAAAAATCAATGTCAGATGTTTTCCTTCATCAGTCTCCACTATAGTTTTTGAGACAGGGTCTCTCACTGAACTTGGAGTTTACTGATTCCACAGGACCAGCTGGCTGGGAAGCTCTAGAGATCTCCCATCTCCATCTCCCCATCTCCACCTCCCCAGCACTGGGATTCACAGGTGAAAGCCAACATGCCTGGCTTTGTACAAGGGGACTGGGGATCCCAACTCACATAACCATGTTTGTGTAACAAAAATTCTACCAGCTGAGCCATCTCCCTTGTCCCAATTACTCATTTTCCAAAAGAGCCAGTCCTTTTACGATGAAAGCATTGGTTCAGTTTGGCCCAATATACTTCTATCAATAGAATAGAGTTCTTCACATTTAATTACTTATAAAGCATTTCTTCAAGGAATAAATTTACTAAACACAATTTTCCCCATTATAATAAAACAAATTTTCATTTTTAATCATACATCTCATACTTCAGTAGGAGTAAATCCTTAATCTCATAGTCATTAACTTCTTAACCTGCTTTCTTTCTTTTCTCTACATATATGATATCCATTAATTTCTAAAAGAGATTTACATGCTAGAAAAATTTAGAGCTAATGGTACAGAAAGAAAACATACCCTACAGTTTATTCATTACAAATTCCAACCTCTAGCCCTTAATGAAGAAAGCATCATGTTTCTAAGTGCATGGCCATTCTGCGTCAAACATTTCTCACATAGAATGTCTTTACTGTGCATCTCAGACCACTGGAAATGATTTAGTACAGAAGATCTAGCCAGAATTCCTCCTGGTGCTTAGGTATCAGCTGGACAAAATAATAGCCCCTGAAATTATATCTTGCTTCTCACCTTTCAATACATTTACTGGCTGACAGGAAAAGAGGAAAAAAATTAAACTGTCAGTTTTTAAATGAGTAAAACAAAAAATGCCAGTAAGCAGAGAGGAAATGATTTTGAAAAATATTTTATCTAGTTGACCCTGAGTTTTTCCTCCCATGTGAAATGTGTAATGACATCATTGGAATTATTTGATGTCTTAAAAATCTAGAAAATATGGAAATCTGTGAGCAAACTGTGTTTGCTTTGAAATCACAGTGTTGAAGCCAGGGCTAGGCTGATGCAGATACCACTGACACTCAACCAAATAAAGGGATTCCAGAGCTTTGCAGTGTTATTTGTAGAAAAGAGAAGCTCAGATTATTAAATCTACAAGTGTCTGAAGTTTCCCAGTCAGCTGATTCATGAAATTAACCCAGCTGAAAAGTTTAGACATACATATCTTAATTATGAGTGAATTCACAAAGTGACTGAAGGTCTCCCTGAACATAAAACTGCAAGTCTCAATTATTTTCCAAATCTATATACTGAGAAATAGTATAATTCTTTAAATTTGCATAATATTGTGAGCTATGGACATTCAATGAAGACATTTCAAAATGGTTCATTTAAATTATATTCACCTTAAACAACTAAATATTCTTGAAATGGATACTTCTATACGTAAATGTTTTCAGACAACTGATAAAACTAAATATTTGACAAAAAAGGTAAAAGAAAAATGCAGGAACAGGAAGAAGGATTTGTTACCTCAGATTTCATAGCATACATCTAATCTCATAGATTTTAGATTTATCCAAGATAGGAAAACTCTCAACCCATACTCAATTTTTTCTGCTTTAAGTGTTACAATTGCTCATCAAAGAAACGTTTAAAACTAATCATCATTCACTGTATTTAACTAAATTAAAACTGGATAGCATGAGTTATTTTTATTAAAATAGTAAAAAATGAATCATTACAATATTCTGTCCAGAGGTAACAAGTCGACTGACAAGAGCATCAGCTGTGAATCTATTTAAATATAGATTCACACGGACAGTATTAGGGAAGGCAAAAACAGGATATGAAATAAACATTAGGCATCAACTCTAAGCTCACTGTCAAGAGCTCGCCCAAGCTGCTAACCACAGAGTTCAGTTGAAGGTAACTATCCGTCAAACGTAATCTGTGCGAGTGAATATGCTTAAGCTGGTTCTGTGAATCAACCAAAACTGCTTTGGTCTTGTTGACATTCAATTGCAGAAAGTTGCAGCTTGTCCAGGCCAATAGACAGTCTGAAAAGCCAAGAGTACTTCCAGTGATAGAAAGCTTTAAACATAGAAGCAACTATTGTAAGAATCCACAGGACTCAGCCCTATGATCCTCTATAGTATCTTTTGAAATTGGTCACTCAGACACCAGCCGGTCCCAGAAGCCCTGAGATCCCTTCACATTGCTCTAATTCTCCCAGCTTGTACGGTTAACAAACCATTATTAATCTTTAAAAAATAATGACTACAGATTTGATTGACAGGTCACGTCCTGCTGGATTAGTCTAAAAGTTTTGGCTGCATTCTGTTTAACCTCACATCTTCCCTTAGCGGAGCTGCCCTTTATTCTACCTTCCATTTGAGTCTTGCCCCGCAGTACATCTCAATAAATAATAACCAGAGATACGTAAAGAAATCCAGAGGGTCAATTTTAAACAATGCCTGGCAGATAGTTTTTGATATGTATTGAGTTTGCATAACTATTGTATTTTTCTAACAAAAGACGTGAGGTGAGTTGGTTAAGTGACTTGCTCAGAGCTGCTTCCCCCTGGGCACTGTGACTTCTGAATTTTGGAGTCAGCCACTGCCCATAGGCCTTTTGTTCTAGGTCTTAATCCTACACTGAACAAATTTTCTCTCTGCCCCTCTTTTGGCTGTACATATTTTCAATCAAGAAAAGTGTCAGGAGTTTCAGATCACTTGTGATACTCTGCTTGCCTTGGTAAAAATTCTCAGTCACTACATGCCTCTGTAGCCTTATTTATACCTTGTTGACAGAGTTGTTCATGAAATGAAACATGCAAAGCCCTTGACTCAGTAAGAAACAACAGACACAGGGGGGAAGCTAGCTTAATTTGTAAAGTTATGTAAATACCATTTTCTATAGCATATAAGATGAATTATCTAACTAAGGACAGTTATGTAACTGTCCACATTATGAAAAGTCCAGAATATTTCAGTTTTCTGAACTCTCATTCCAGTCAAGTCTTTATCAACATATTTTTTGTCTTCTCTCTGAGAATCTCCACTTCTCTAATATCTTAAAATCCAAGGCTATGCAGAAATTAACTGTGATGCAGTGTTCAGTAAAAGGGTGGGTATGTAAACTGTGACATGTGCCAAGGATTTACCATGATTAGAACTATATGAACCATGCATATAAAAAATGCAGGGAATTGAACTATTATGAGAGAAAGTTACTAGAGATGATAGTTGGTTTCTCTTTCCTAGTTTTGTTCATTGATTTGTTTTCTAAGTGTTTGAAAGTACTGATCAAAAACTTTATGATGTTTTAGTATCATTTGATTAAAAAAAACACTTTGCATACATAGCTTCCCAACCCTGCACTGCTGATCCATTCTTTCTCCCCATGTCTGTCTTCTTGGGCACTGGCCAGCCAGTCCAGCCTAATTAGTGAGCCCCAGGCCAGTGAGAGAGGGTATCTCAAAAAGCAAGGTGAACAGCTCCTGAGGAATGACACGGAAAAGTATCCTCTGACCTTCACATGTACACACACAGATGCACCTGTACCAGTATACATGTGTATCTACACATATATGACCACATACACATGCACACATACAACTTAATAGCTTTATTTCCTCATATGTAAAAATGAAAATTATTAACAGTATTCATAAAGATAATGTTTGCAAATATTGAAAATGAACAGAGGGCCAGGAACACAAAAGGTCACAAATGGCCAATGTGTAGAGATGGAGAGCCTGCAGAATGCTGGTCCTTGGACAGAACTCCTATATTAAACAACACTCACCCAGAGCTCAGGGACCATCTTGGAAGAGGGAGCAGAAAGATTTTAAGAGCCAGGGGGGAGGTGCATGACCAAATGGAAATAGGGTCCTGAGACCCTGCTGATATGAACTTACAGCAATGGTTTCAGCATGCACAGGACCCATGAAAACTCAAACAGACAAAAAACCAGCATAGAACTGGGGAAATGGAAAACTGACCCCAATCTTAGCTGAAGAAATACTGATAATTGATTACTTCTGGGTGAGGAGGAGCTTATCTTCCGAAAGTGAGAGACTCTATACAGGCCGACTCAGAAGATGAACTTGCACTGAGGGACATCTAGGGATACCACCTTGACACAGTGGGCCTTAAGATAAATGACAGAATGTATGAATTCCAGTGGGGGGCTATGAGAGGGTACCAGTGGGAAAGGGGGTATAAAGATTTTTAACACTGATTAAGCTATTCTGTATAAAATATCCCAAAATTCAATGTTGAAAAAGAAATAAATACTATGTTATATGGAAAGCATTTTAAAAGATTTTTAACATATTGAGTCCAAGGCTCACATGAAAAATCAGTTATATCACTGAGGTGACTTTTCTTTCAAAATTGTGTCGGTTATTTAAATCATGCTTGTGATGAACTCAAAAACATTGTTATCTTTTTCCGTGTTTTTTTACAATATTAAGATATCTGAGACTGAACTGAATGATGAGCTTGGACACCAGCTCTGAGAAAAGTCAAGAGTCTCCCTAAGTTTCCCGGACTGTCATCACGTGGCACTGAGCTCATCAGTAAACATACTTAATTCCACTCTCCCAAAGGATCACTCATCTCACCCCAGTGCAGCCCTTCCATACGCACAGTTCACAGGAGGACTCACGCGGTCTCAGACCATTTTGGCTCACCCTACCCTGCCCACCACAACTAAACACCAAGGCAAAATGCAAAAAAAACCTACCCAAGGATTCTGAACAGTGATACTGGGAGGCAGATTACACCAAACCCTAGAAAGGTGAATACTACTGATCAGTAGAGACACTGTTGGGAGAATGAAACTCCAAGTCACACGCTGGCGGAACGCTTGCTAAGCAGAAAATGGAGAAAGGACGTGTGCAGAATCCAGGAAGAGCCTCTGAAACTCCATAATAATAAAAACAGCATGGATTCCACATTTGAGGCAACACTTAAAAATTATGCAAAATGAACTCAACCTAGAGACTGTCAGCACCCACCATCAGGCAACGCCCATCAAAACCCACAGTGGAACACCATGATACATCCTCAGAAGTGCAGGGTTGCTTAGCAACTTCTGATAAAGTCTAAACATTTGCCTACAGTGTGAACTAGGAGGCCTCCTGCAAAGTGATTATTTAGAAAACAGACCAGAGGCAGATAGGGGGTAGGAGATGAAAGAAAGTGTTATATAAGGGTAAGGAGGCACTAATTAGAGGTTAAACATTATTTCTACATGTGGCATTAGATAACAGTTAAAAGACATTACTCGTCAAAACTAGCAGGAGAGTAAACAAACGTAGGATACTTTGCTTCATATAAACACGTTTAATGAATAAATTGTCCTAGTGAGAAAATGTATCGCATAATAAGCAATTCTCACATTAGTCTGCCCATAGAAATCTACACAAGAATGGAAAATGAACACACTTTTCATAAAAATGCACTCCACAAATACCTGTCAATTATTAACTTGCCTGATAAATTATATCTACTCAAGTCCCTTAAGTATCATTCAGTTTTCTGTTGCTACTACAAAATAAGTGGCACTAGGCGACAACGCACAAAGTTTTGAGCAGCCCATAGTTTGAAGGCTAGTGCGCAGGGCACCCTCACCTACCTTGTTCTTGAGTGGAATGAGGTGAAATAGCAGCATAAAAGAAGGCTGCTTATGGAGAGAGCAAAGACAGCAAGCCGGGGAGACAGTTCCATCCCACCTTCCGATGTGACACATTGGGGAACAAGCTCATAACACTTGAAATCTCCCCCCGGCCCCCGCAACACACACACATTATAGGAAAGCCCTAGAGAAGGTTCCAGACATGTTCTGTTTTAACTAAGTAACCATTCCTCAGTCAGAAATGCTTATAAATGTAACCGTACTCTGTTTAACACGTACGCTATCTTAAGGCAACATACGCATTAGGAATTTAGCATTATCTGGCCTCATTACAAGATTCAATCTCAATGAGCATTTTGATTTTGAATTTGTGCATGCACGCACATGAGTGTCTGTGTGTGTGTGTGTGTGTGTGTGTGTGTGTGTGTGTGTGTGTGTGTGTGTGTGTGTGTGTGTGTATGTGCGTGTGCGTGTGATGCTGGGGACAAACCTAAATTACGTAAGGACCCTACCACTAAGCTACATCTTCAGCCCTTGAAATTCTTTTCCTTAAAATTTCTTAAAAAGTCATTTCTTAAAATTTTCCCTTATTTAGAATCTTTATAATTGATTCTGAAAATTCTATGCACGTATATTTCTAATACAGGTGCACCAGATGCATGTTTTGTATTTTACAGAACAAAAGCTTTTGAACAATTTTCTTATTTCTGAGGTCCTGGTATTGAACCCAGGGCCTCATGCATGGTAGACATGTGCCCTACAACTGAGATACTCACCCATCCCCTCAGTGGTGTAGTGTACAGAATTTTTTTGCATTATAAATACTAATTTAGGGACTGGAGAGATGGATCAGCAGTTAAGAACACTTGTCATTCCTCCTGAGGGCCTGGGTTCAATTCCTAGCATCTACATGAGGTTAACAAACATTTGTAACTACAGTTCCAGGGGATCTGACACCCTGTTCTGGCCTCTGTGGGCATTACATGCTCATGGTGCACTTACATACATGCAGGTAAAACACTCATACTCAGAAACTAAAATTAATAAATAAAAGTTTAAAAATAAAATAGGGGCTGGAGAGGTGCTCAGGGGTTGAGAGCACTTCTGCTCTTGCAGAGAACCCAGGTTCCAACTGTAGTTCCATATGCATGAATATGGTGCACATAAATTCACACAGGCATACCTAATAAGACAAGTAAATCTTTTGGGACTGGAGACGTGGCTCAGTGGTAAAGAGCACTGGCTGTTCTTTCAGAAGACCCAGGTTTGAATCCCAGCACCCCATGGAAGCTGACAACTGTCTCTAAGTCCAGTTCCAGGGTATCCGACAACCTCTTCTGACTTCCACAGGCACCGCATGGCCATGGCACACATGCAGGCAACACATTCATATACAAGAAATAAGGATAAAGAAAATTTTAAAATGCCAATTTATTTGAAGCCCATAGTCCTTTGTTAAATAATATTTAAAAGTTGTCATATATTCATTTACATGGTACTGGTGCCTAAGGATATTTTATAAAAATATATAACAGTTCTGGGAACCTTCCTTCCCCCACCAAACCACCCTTCCCTCCTCCATTATTTCCCCTTTTCCCTAGACAGCTTTGTTTCTACTTTGTCTTTTGTATATATATATGATTTTATGTACATTTTTTAAAACTTAAGATCCACAGTTTCATTCTTCACTATGTAGATATTCAATATTCCAAGCACCATTGGTCAGGGAGGCTGTCTCTTATGTGTATTTTTTGCACATTTGTAAAAAATCGGGTGGCTATTGGTGTATGGGGGGATCTTCTACTCTATCATATTGATTGATAAGTATATTCCTGAGAGAGTGCACACTTTGTTATAATGGCTCTATAACTTAAAACCATGTATAGTATACCTCCAGAACAGTTATCTTGCTCAGGACTGGTTTATCTGGGTGTATTTTGTGCTTCCATGTGAAGTTCAGGATTGCTTTCTATTTCTGTGAAGACTTTGATTTTGATGGAAATTGAATCTATACATTGCTTCTGGTAGTACAGCTTTTTCAGTATTAATTTTGCCGATCCATAAGCATGGGAGGTCTCTCCATCCTTTAGTGTTATCTTTATTTCTTGAGTATTTTAAAATTTTATTCTAGAGTTCTTCATTTCCATAGGGTTACATTTAAAATTTTTTTATTGTGAATTTTGAACCCTATGCTCATAAGGGAGATAGGCCTACAATTTTATTTGGGTGTTATTTATGCAGTTACAAGGCCAATGCAGCCTTCATAAGAAGTTTGGTAGTAACATTTCCCTTACTGTTTCATGGAGTTATTTGAGATACATTGGTGTTAGTTCTTTGAAGGTTTGGTAGAACTCAGCAGTGAATTAATCTGAGCCTGGATTTTTTAAAGCTGGGATAGTCTTTTAACTGCTTCAATCTAGTTGACTGCTGAACTTGATTACTCCTGTTTAATTTTGGTAGGTCACACTGTGTCTAGAAACATACACATTTCCATTATTTTTAATTTATTGGAACATGACTTTTCAGGTATTCTGGAATGGTTTTCTGAATTTCATTGTTATATGCTGTGATGTCTTCCATTTCATTTCTAACTATGAATTTGGGACTTCTCTGTCTTGTGTTAGTTTGTCTAAACATTTATCTGTCTTGCTTTAATTTTTTAAATATTATATATTGTGTATATGTTGAGGGCACAGACCACAGTGTGCATGTGGAGGTCACAGGGCAACTTACAGAGGCTGTTTATCTCCTTCAGCCCTGTGGGTTCCAGGTATTGAACTCATATCTTCAGGCCCAGGGGCAAGCACCCTTTACCGGATAGCTATGTCAGCAGCCCTGATCTTATTTACTGTTTCCAAAGCCCAGCTCTGTTTCTTTGTATGGTATTTCCACTTCAAGTTCATCCATTTCTTCTAGGATCTTATTTCTTTCTATCTAGTGACATTGAGTTTGGCTTGTTCTTAATTTTCAAAGGACCATAGGATGTCCTGTTCATAAATTTTATTGAGATTTCTGTTTTTTTAATTTTTTATCACAATTCTGTTATGATTACAAAATGCCCTCTTAGGACCGCTTTCATTGGCTCCCATAAGTTTTGCTATGCTGTATTTTCATCTTTATGAGACTCTAGGATTTTATTATTGCTTCTTTACTTATTCAATGACTCGCTAATTATGCAATAGAATGTAGTTAAAGTCCATGGACTTGTATGTGTTCTGTTCTTTCTCTTATTGATTTCTGATTTTTGCCATTATTGTCAGACAGGATATAGGAAATCATTTCAACAATACAGTATTAGTAAGACTCACTGTGTTGCCTAATACATGATGTCTTTTAGGCATATTTCCATTGTTTCCGAGGAAAAGGAGTAAAGTGTTTGGAATGGTGAGTAGCTGTCAGCTCCAGCTCATCTATGATGTAATTCAACTCAAATGTCTGCTTATCTGTCATGGGCTGTCCTAGTCACTAGAGCAGGTGCTAAAGCCACCATTATAAAGTCGGGGTTAATTTGTGTCTTTACACCCAGTAACTTATGTCATGTGGAATTACACATTCCAGTGTTTGGTATATTCATAATTACATCACCTAAATGGACAAGTAATGGAGACAATGAATAAATGGATCCTGCTTTATAAATGGATCTACTTTGTCTTTGGCTCTACTCTTTCCTACAGGCTCGCAGATAGCTTCATCTTTCTGTTTAATTGGAAGACTTCCTGCAAGCATTTTCCGTAGTGCTGGCTAGGCGGTCACGATTTGCTTCAGCTTGTTTTTATTTTGTGAAGGCTTTCTTTCTCTTTCAATTATGACAGAGGTTTGTTATGCAAGTACTAATCTGGGTTGTGGGTGATTGTAAGAGTCTGGACCATACCACTGTGGGTCTCCTGGCTTTTATCGTTTCAATTGAATGGATCTGGTATGGTTCTGATGGGTTTTCCTTATATTGTTCATTCCCTCCTACAACTTCCAGGATTTTTTCTTCCTTCTCTATCTTCGTGTTTTACTATAGTGTGGAAGTTTCGTTTCTGACCTTGTTGGTTTGGTGTTCTAAATGCCTCCTTAAACTAGATGGCCATCATTCAGCCTACATTTGGGGTTGTCCATGATTTTATTAAATATATATATTGTCATTGGTCTGAAGGGTTTCTCCTTCTTCTGTCTTTGTGATTTGTAAGTTTGGTCGTTTAATGTTGTCCTGTAGATTTTATATGATGTGTTGCTACTTTCTTATAATCATGTCTCTGTTGGGATTTGAATGTCCTAATTCATCTATCTTGGATTTCATTTTTGAAAATCTGTTTACTACTCTATTCCATTGGTTAGATGATTCTTTTCTTTTTGTGACATTTAGTTATTTTTGGTGTGTGTGTGTGTGTGTGTGTGTGTGTACACACACATGTGTGCCACAGTGTATATACGGAGATCAGAGAACAACTTGCAAGTATTGTTCTTTCCCTCAATCATTTGCATTCCAATCACTGCAGTGAGATGGGGTTTGGCTGCAAGTCCCTTTGCCTACTAATCCATCTTGCTGGTGCATATGCTGCTTTAAGAAATATTCCAACGATCTTTTGATTTATTTTCTTCTTGTGGTATTTCTCATCCTTGAAGTCTTTCATCTCTTTCACTGACTTGTTTCATGCAGCTCTCCACTGTGTTCTCTCTAATCCAGTTTCTGTGTTCATATCCTCTGAGTTTGTTAAACATTCTTTTCCTTAGTGCTTTGAATTCTCTGTCTGGGATTTCACTTAATTCACCAGCATTGGAACTCATTACTGTGGAAATGGCACTGGGAGCAATCATACCACTTTGTTTTCTTTCTATAAGTATTTCCGCTTCAGATCTTGTACATCTGTTCGTTTTGTTGACCTAATCACTTTTCAGCTGCATTTTTTAGTTGCAGTGTCAGAAATGTCAGATGGAGTTAGGTGTTAGTAGGGTTAGGGTGTGGGACATCAGTCTATGACTCATGTTGACAAATGCGATCCCCTAAATTACTTTGAAAGTAAAATATCAATGCAAAAGCAACCATCACTGCCAGATAGCCCCGTTATGCAAACATCAAAATAGCTAGTAAAATATGCAGCCTCTTTAAATTAAATAGTTAGTGGGGCATAACAGAACCAGGGCAGTATGGAGGGCTAGGATTTTAGTCATTAAGGTTAGGAGAAAGGAAGAGGGCTGAGTAATAAATGAGATTAGTATTAGATGAACAAAAAAATACTGAGTGGGAAAAACAGCTAGAAGTGGGAACTTGAGATACTGTTAGGGCCCACAACTGTGAAGATTACTAAAGCCATGGAAGGTTATAGTTAGTAAGAGGGAGAGGGGGAAACGGGGTAGGAATGAGAGGTAAAGTGTGTGGGTTGTGATTAGGAGAGCGAGAGTAAAAATAGCAGAAAGACAAGTGGAAAAAGTCCAATACATTAAAAATAGGATACCTTGTTTATCTCCTCTCTCCATCTAACATTCCTCCTCCCTCCCCGGTTAAAGTACCCTCATTTACCCCATTTCACCCTTGATAATAAGGTTTAGCTGGTATGAAAAAACAGAGGGAAGAATATTAGTTCAAAAACCTACTGAAAAATTACACATACAATATTTCCACGAGTCCATGAGTACAGCCAAAGACTAATAAGAGACAGTGCCAGACAGGAGAAATCTCCTTTCGAGTTGTTGGCCAGGGCAGTTCAAGTGCCTCCCAAAATTACAAAGGCTATTGCCACAGCCCTCGATTGCCTCCCAAAACTGAAGACAGGACAAGCTTTGGCCACAGGCGTTTAAGCCATCGAGCTGGAACTGACCTGAGAGCTGCGTCCCTGAAGCCAAAGCATCATAGTTTTTGAGAAGACTACGCAACCTGCTAGGGGAGAACATCAATCGATGGTGCGACCACAGCTTTAATGCCTAATAAGCCCAACAATGACCGGCACAGCAAGCTATGCTGGGGCAAGAGTGCACCTTTATCTTGGGGATAATCAACAGCTACCTAACTGACTGGAAACCCACTTAATGGGAGGGAACTCAGGTGCGGTACTGTAAACATAGCCAAATACACACAGCTGGAGAGATCATAGATCTTAGAGAAACCCCCAAGGATCCCGAGACAAACGTAACTTCTTACTATATGCTAAATATGGATCATTATATTTATAGACAATTAAGCCAGTCACCTCTCCTCAAAGAAGCTTCTCTTGTAATAGATGGAGACTATTACAGTCACACGCAGTGCAATCCTAAGAGACACATCCACAAGGTTCAAGGAACATAGTAGAAAAACGGGTACAGAGAACACTAATGCATCTCTCAGCTCTCCTCAATGAACCTCCCTCATGCAGCTGAGGGCCATGAACACGAAGGACAGATAGTCAAAGCATAGAGAATAAAAGTCTACAGAGTGTGGGTCCTCGGACAGGACTCCTATATTAAAACTCACCCATCCAGGGCTCAGAACTATAGTGAAAGAGGGGGTGGGAAGATTGTAAGAACAGGGGAGGAGGCGCAGAACCACATAACCATACTGAAATAGACTTACTGGCTCCCGGGACCATGTTCATATGAGCCTACAGCGATGTGTCAACATGCACAAGACCCATGCAAACTCAAGCAGGCAAAAACCCAGCACAGAACTGGGGAAATGGGCAGCAGGCCCCAATCTTAGCCGAAGAGCTACTAGCAGCTGGTTACTGCTGGGTGAGGAAGAGTTGATTTTCTTAAAGGGAGGGACTTGATAGATTGACTAGATCTTGGTGGATGAAATTGCATTGAAGGATATTTGGGGACACTAACTTCACTGGATGGGCCTTAATGTCAATGACAGAATGCATGAAATCTGGTGGGGGAGCTACGGGAGGGGCCTTGGGGAGGGGTATAAAGATGATTGAGATGTTCTGTATGAAATCCACGTAACTTGAATTTAAAAAGGACAAACCCTGCATTGCGTCCGTGAGCTCTGCTCCTCAGTGGGGGAGTTTTCACTCTTTTCTTGTTTTCACACTTGGTAGCAAGCTCTGGAGATAGAAAATGTGCAGCTACCTCATATCTATAAAGCCAGGTTTGGGGCATGTAGTGCCTCAGTGGAGCTCAAATCAATGATCATTTGGATTGCTTTCCGGAGCAACTTCAAAGCATACAGCAGTGTAGTTCTCAGGTTCTGCGGTGTTTGCTGAGGTCCTGACTGGACATCTTCCCCCGCCCCCCATGGTGCCCTGGAGCCCATCCTCAGCCTCTGTGTCCACAGCCTGTCACACGGCCTTGGCTGTGTCTATGCAGCTCATCGCTTCCTGGTTGTATAGGGCTGAGGGAGGGAGTATATACTTTCCTGCTGTCCTCAGTACCAGCCACAGACATCCTTTCTGCCTCACCCTGGAGGTAACACATTTCAACTCCAGGCTCCACAGCCTGCACTTAACCCTGGTCTCTCTGTTCACTGGTATATTTGGCTCTTGGTCCATTCTCCTCAGCTCCTCTCTCTCCAGCTGATGGAGAGCTACTGACTGGTGTGTGTAGGGGAGGGGAAGGTGAAAGCTCTTGCCTAGTAGAACTCACCTACTTCAGAAAGAGTCCTGTGTGCTCAGGCTCAATCTGTTTCGGGCTTCTTCCATTTCAGACCCTCCCTACCAACCATGTGTCTCAGCCCTTGGCCATCCAGCTCAGTCCCTGAGGCGACAGCGTGAGAGAGGAGACCTAGTTCCCCCAGCATTCCCACTGTGTGGATAAGGAGCAGTCCAGAGAGCCCCAGCCTGCTGCCCTGTGGCGATCTCACCAGACTTCATACATTCCTTTACACCTACTTTCTCTTATAGGCAGAGATCACTGCTTGTTTCTCTGTTTTCTTTCATAAACTTGGGGTTTCTATTCCGCCATCTTATCAGGAAGTTAGAAAGACCTCCCTGATGTTCCAGATTCTTACTGGCAAGATTAAGCAATTGCCTGACTCATTTTAGAATTCCTTTATCCCTTCCAATTTTTTCTTATTTTGTATTTTATACCCTCTCTCAATTTAAGAAAAGCTGACCTTAAATGCAAGGCTCTTTTTTACTAGGTATGATATTACCACTTGTGCTTTAAATGAATAAACATAAGCCATAAAGATTATAAGGTTACTAAGTAAATGTGACTAATATTCTAAAGTTGTTTTTCTCAATTAAGGGATGAGTTTGTCTCTCAAGGATATTAAGTAATGTCTGTGGACACTTTTGACTATCACCAAAGGGCAGCAACAGGCAGAGGACTGGAGACTTAGCTACTTACTGGCTTCGCATTTTTAGAGACCACACATTCTTATAAAGACACTGCATTGAACAGGATCCCGAAAAACTCCCCACATTGTACATTAGGCCTCCTCTCCACCCAATAAAACTCAAAGAACTAGCCAGACCAGAGTCAGAAATGCTGAAGACTGAGAACGCCTGACCCAACATAATTCATTTATAATTCATAATTCATTTAGCTCCCTCTAATTGCCCAGTTCTAATTTCTGAGTGAGGCTTCAGTTATCCACAGAGTTAACAATGTTAGCGTAGTTCTAAGAATATTAGCATAGTTAACAATGTTCCAAGAATATTCTAAGTTTCAGAAATATTTAATGCCCAAGTTTTAAGTCACTTGCTGTTCCAAATAGCATGATGAAATCTAGTATCGCCTTTTTCCACCCAGAGCAAGGCAGGTGCCTTCCCTTGTCCACCAGTGACCGTCTGTCCACACGCTGTTCCTGTCAGTCACTTGACAGCCATTATGCCATCAGAATGATTATCAGAGCATGGGTGTTGGTGCTCAAATCACCTCGATTTTGTAAATAATTACTCTAAAAGGCAGGAGTAGTGATGCTGGCAATTTACATTGTGGTTGTGTTCTATTTGGTTACTTGTTTTTACTTTTACAGAATTCTAGATTTTTAACTATACCTAATTTTTAAAGTAAACTTCACCATGGTATGTATGCATGTATGGACAGGAAAGAAAATCACAAGGTGTAAGCAGGGTTTGTCCTTCTCTTGGTTCTAGGCAATGTTGGGGTACTTAGAACCTAATATCTGTGCTTAGAACCTAATATCTGTGGAGAGGAGGGAACGATTATGTGCCAATAAAAACCTAACTACAAACAAAACAAAAACTCAGGACTTATTTTGTTTCCATTTTAACATTATTGGATTACACACACACCAGTCAATCTGACACCTTTCAATGTCCAAGTGCTCAAAGTATCTTCTTTCTTAATTATATAAAAGCATAAAGACACCAGTCTAAGAAATGTATCACATGTGTATAATGGAATCAATATAACATATAGTGTAACTATATGTTATATTAGAGAGTTGTCCCTGCAAAAATGAATGGGAAAGGAAATTGTCAATCAAAGTCTTCCTGCACAGGGAGAGCGCTCTGGCTGTCAATGTCTAAAAGCTGACTCAATAAGTGAATTTAATATACTTTTATTAACAGTAAGTCTGATGCTTTCAGTCAGTTTTCTGATTCTATCTGCAATGTTATCCAAAATGTGTTTTTGCAAGTCTGTATTTCCTACAAGAGCTTCTTCCTGCTGCAGAAGGGGTTGCCTGTAGTTAGTTCCCCATTAAAAAGGGGTCACCTGTAGTTAGTTCCCCATTACAGTACTGTCAATGATTTAGAGTGGTATATCTCACAGCCTGCAAAAAAAAAGTGACAACTCATAATTAAAGATGCTAATTTGAATTAGCTCTCTCTAATTAATAGAAGAATCTATAGTTGGTTTATTTCTACCATGATTAGGCAGCACTTATTATTTTAATGACTACATGGGGCACTTACACACAAGACAAGTAAACACTAAAGTACATATAGCAACACATTGAAAAAAAAACAAGTCAGATGAGGAGAAAGTGATGAGAGCAATCACAACGAATCTACTTTCTTCGAGTTATAAACCAAATCAGATAAAAACTAAGGTGGTAGGAACTGTAAGCTTGGATGAGACAAGTCTTTGGGGTCCATGGATGTTTTTCAATGTCTGAAGTTGCATCAAAATGTAAACCTGTCAAAATCAATTGACATGAAATAGAGGTAAAACGTACAAGTCCTGTTATCTCCCCAAACTCCAACTCTGTGTTTAACATGAAACGTTAGAAATTTCTCTTTCCCTTGAAGTGTGAATGGTCAGCCTAATAAACAGAAATGTGGGCACATTGATGACAACATCAGCATCACCCTCATATCAAGACTTATTTCTAATTGAGAAATATTCATACTTGTATACATGAAAACATCTCTTTACCCAAAGGGCTAAGTGGAAGAGTCATGGTCAATGCAGACTTTCCTTGATGCTCTATCTAGATCTATTAAAAAATATTCCCTGTTGGGGCTAGAGAGATGGCTCAGCAGTTGAGAGCACTGGCTGTTCTTGCAAAAGACCCAGGTTTGAATCCCAGGACCCACATGGCAGCTAGAAAACTCTATCTCCAGGGGATCCAACACCCTCTTCTGGTCTCCTCAGGCAACAAGACCATTCTTAGCTTTACACGACTGACTTTGTGATACTTGAGCAGCATAGCTTCTCCTTTCTATTTTTCATTTTCCCTACATCCTTCTAGTTTATCCAATGTGCTTTAAACAAGATGAAGAATTGAAAACTAATTAGCATTTTGAAGTGATAGACAAGGGCCTTATAAAATGCTGTGTGGTCCAGCCATATTATCAACAGGTTATAGATGGACACTACAGTGAGATGAAGGCAGTATCTCAAGGTCACGAGGAGCAACACAGTAGGATGAAGCAACACATAAATAGGCTGAAGAATTCATGTACACAAAACTTGCCCTTCAGGGAGTTCTGGAAGCAATACAAAGAGCTGAGGAAAGGAATGACTATACCCAAGGGGTTGCAGAAAGAAATTCAATGAAGGTATAACTGTGGAAAAGTACAGCTACATCATGAATGTAAATAGAAATAAAAATGACTGGTTTCAATAATTATCTTTCATTAATAACTTTAAATATTAATGGACTGAACTCCCCCCAGTCAAAAGACACAGACTATATGAATGGATTAAGAAACAAAACTCATCATTTTGTTGTCTGCAAGAAACTCATCTCACTTTCAAGGACAGACACTATCTCAAAGTGAAAGGATGGAAAAAAATATACCAAGCAAATGGCACTAAGAAAAAAGCAGACATAGCAATTCTAATATCTGACAAAATAGACTTTAAACTAAAACTAATCAGAAGAGATAAGGAGAGCCACTTCATTCTAATGAAAGGAACAATAAATCAAGAAGATATCACAATCATGAACTTATGTTCACCAAACTCTGAGGCACCCAACTTCATAAAAACAATACTACAGGACTTTAAGACCCAGATTAATCCAAATTCATTAATAGTAGGGGACTTCAATACCCCACTGTCTACATTAGATAGGTCAACAGAGAAGAGAGTTAACAGAGATACATCTGAATTAAACAATACCATATATCAAATGGACTTAACAGACATCTACCAAGTATTCCACCCAAGCACCAAAGGACATACTTTCTACTCAGCACCCCATGGAACTGTCTCCCAGTTGATTATATGGGGCACAAAACAAACCTCAACAAATACAAAAAGATTGAAATAATTCCATGCATTCTATCAGACCA
>NW_008339927.1:895371-897108 GCF_000622305.1 Nannospalax galili
TAATACAAAACCTCTAAAAAAAGCTGAGGACCAGATGAATTTACAGCAGAATTCTATGAGAAATTTAAAGAAGATCTACATCCAATACTACTTAATTTATTCAAAAAGATAGAAATGGAGGGAGAACTTCCAAATTCCTTCTATGAAGCCATGATCACTCTAATGCCAAAGCCAGGTAAAGATACAACCAAAAAAGAAAACTATAGACCCATATCCTTAATGAACATAGATGCAAAAATTCTCAACAAGATACTTCCAAACCGTATACAGACACACATCAAAAAGATCATCCACTATGACCAAGTCGGCTTTATCCCAGAAATGCAAGGATGGTTCAATATACACAAGTCAATGAACATCATAAATCATATAAATGGGCTCAAAGACAAGAACCACATGGTCATCTCAATAGATGCAGAGAAGGCCTTTGACAAAACTCAACATGCATTTATGTTCAATGTCCTAGAGAGAACTGGACTGGAGGGAACATACCTCAACATAATTAAAGCCATATATAACAAACCCACAGCCAACATCATTCTAAATGGAAAAAAACTGGAAGCATTCCCATTGAAATCAGGAACCAGACAAGGCTGTCCACTATCTCCACTTCTCTTTAACATAGTACTTGAAACTCTTGCAAGAGCAATAAGAGAAGAGCAGGAAATTAAAGGAGTAATAATTGGAAAAGACAAGATCAAATTATCCCTTTTGCAGATGATATCTAAGAGATGCCAATAATTCCACTTGAAAACTCCTAGAAATTATTAACACGTTCAGTAAAGTGGCAGGTTACAAATTTAACTTACAAAAGTCTGTAGCCTTTCTATATACCAATAACAAGCAATCAGAGAAAGAGCACATGGAAACACTCCTGTTCACAATAGCTGCAAAAAAATATATCTTGGAATAAACCTGACCAAAGATACTAAAGAGCTCCACAATGAAATTTTTAAATCATTAAAAAAAGAGATTGAGGATGACTTCAGAAGATGGAAGGACCTCCCATGCTCATGGATTAGAAGAATTAATATTGTGAAAATGACCATCCTACCAAAAGTCATTTATAGATTCAATGCAATGCCAATCAAAATCCCCATGACATTTTTCACAGAATTGGAAAAAAAAAATTTCCTAAGATTTATAAGGAAGCCCAAAATACCTTAGATAGCCAAAACAACCCTGAGCACTAAGAGCAATGCCAGGTGGATTACTATACCAGATTTCAAGCTGTATTACAGAGCTATAGTCATAAAAACAACATGTTACTGGCACAAAAATAGACCCTTAGATCAATGGAACAAAATTGAAAACCCAAATATGAATAAATACGATATCAGCCACCTGATATTTGACAAGGGGGCCAAGAATATTCACTGGAGGAAAGACAGCATGTTCAGCAAATGGTGCTGGCAAAACTGGATCTCCACCTGTAGAAGAATGAAACTAAACCCCTATCTTTCAGCCTGAACAAAAGTTAATTACAAATGGATCAAAGACCTCAATGTAAAGCCTGAAACTCTGAAACTGTTAGAACAAAACATTGAGAAAAACGTACAAGATACAGGTGTAGGAAAGGATTTTCTAAACCAAACATCATTTGCTCAGGAAACAAGGGCAAGAATTAACAAATGGGACCTCATTAAACTAAAAAGCTTCTGTACATCAAAGGAGGCAACCAGGGAAGCGAACAGAAAACCCACAAAGTGGGAGAAAATCTTCACCAGTGACACATCT
>NW_008339927.1:897920-898694 GCF_000622305.1 Nannospalax galili
GTTAATTTAAGGGAGGGGGGAAGGGTATACAAGGAACCTAGGGGATAAAGGGAAAGAAGGAGCTCAAGAGAGGTAGGCCCATAGGAGAAGGGTATTAGTAAGGGAGAAAGGGGGGAAATGGGGCACCTCAAGTGGGAAAACCATGATGGAGGGTTGAGACAATGCGAGAGATAAATAATGCCTAGATAGTTTTGAAAACCAGAGGGAACCATATTACTCCTACAACCTACTGATGAATTATGCATAGCAGATCAAGAAATATATGTCTACTTAATGTTTATCTGAAAACAAATGGTCTATGCCCAAGATTTATCTACATGACACACAGTAATTAAATGTACCAGACTGGTGGAACTAACCTTATTGGATGTTTACCAGACATACTTTGAGGCCTATACTAATTTGGTCAGAGGGACATAAAGGACAGTTTTTGCTCCTTGCACTCCTAGGTCGACTAGTTCCAGGGGGCTATGAGCATCTCTCAAAATGTCCTGTAATTGTGGTGGGTCACCTGTCCTCTTGATCAAGGAGGCCGAGGAGAACCCACCAGATGGACTTGAACCAGTGTCCAGTCTACAAAAAGGAGGGTCAACACAAAGGAATCATTTCCTCCATGCTTCCAAGTGAAGCCAACCATTGTTGAGCAGGACCTTTGACTTATCTTCACAAAGGTGGAACTGGTAAAAGAAAGGATCCAGGGGCTCTTCCCAAGCCCATGTGATCCCTGAGGAACAGATCCTCAAACAACCTTAAGAGTAAAAATAAATCGGTTTA
>NW_008339927.1:898769-899577 GCF_000622305.1 Nannospalax galili
ATATGCATAGCTAAAGGCTACATAACAAGCAACAATGCCAGATAGGAGATACTGACTTTTGAGTTGTTGGCCAGGGTGGCCAAATGGACTCCAGATAGTAACCCAGCATAGAACTGGGAAAATGAACAGCAGACCCTAATCTTATCTAAAGGAGTATTGACAACTGATTGCTGCTAGAAGAGGAACAGCTGACCCTCCTAAAACAAAGACCTCTAGATAGACTGATTAGATTCACCAGAAAGGCAAGTAGTGGGGATTGGCTTGGGGTGCCAACAACACAGCAGACAGTAGCAGGGATATCAGAGTATAGGGGCTCTAGTGGGGGGAGGGAGGCTATGGGAGGGTGCCATCTGGGAAGTGGGTGTATAGTTGAATAAGATGGTTTGGTATGTTCTGTGTGATACACACACACACACAAAAATAAACAAATTTTTAAAAATGTATTATATTTGAGGAGGAAGCATGGAAATTTATGTCATGCTAATTAGTAAAGGTGATGAACATTACCTTTGAAATCTACCTGATGACTTCATAGACATACACAGGCACCAAGGTTCCAAGTGCAACCGATTATGACTAGTAATAATCAGATACATACAGATTAGAGATGCATGCGCCAACATCTCAGTGTTAGTAGCAAAAACAATGAGTCTTTCTGCAAGGACCAATATATTCTAAAACAAATTGGACATCTTTTTTAAAGGTTAAAAAACTCATTCAATTTTATATCTTACAGGGCTTATACTGAATTCAGTATTGTATAACTGTATTAATTCAACTGTGAACCTATAAACTTGCAGCCATTTTT
>NW_008339927.1:899819-937946 GCF_000622305.1 Nannospalax galili
GGTTAGTTGCATGAAAAAATGAATTTTTCTGTGTGAAACCATATTTTAATAATGAAATGGAGATCTTTTTTAAAGGTTAAAACCTCATCTAATTTTATGTCTTGCAGGGTTTATACTGAGTACAACATTGTTTAACTGTATTAATTCAACTGTGAACCTAAAAATTTACAGTCAATTTTGAAAAAGATGTCTTTTAGCTCAGAAAATTGTTATTAAATATGTCAATGCTGTTGTAATTAAATGCTTCTTCTAAGTATGTGGTTATTAAAGAAATAATTAACTGGGAAAAAAAGGCTAAAAAAGTCAAACGACATATTCTACAAATAATATGTACTGTTTTACAAAAACTACCTTGAATATAGGTGTATTTTGTTTGAGTTGTGGAAAAGCTCCATGTGTATAAAAACGAAGCTGTTATTTGGTGTCAGGGTTGTAAAGTTATAGAGAACCTCTGTTTCTTATTATTAGAAAATTATACAATATAACAAAAATTTAAAAACAGGAAAAACAAAAAACAAAACAAACCAAAACAAACACATGTGCACTTGGGGCCACATTTTCATTGATACAGGTGACTTGAGGATGTGTATTTCCTTTTTCTTTCTGTATTAGTTACCTTCTGTTGTTATGATAAAATACCATGACCAAGGACACTTACAGAGGGAGAGTTTATTTGCCTTATGGTTCCAGAGTCCGTCATGGCAGGGGAGAATGGCAGCAAGCAACAGGGACCGTGGCAGGGAAAGGAGCTGAGGGACACATCGTCTACACTGACAGGAAGCAGAGAGAATGAACTGGAAGTACAGCAAGGCGATGCTCTCTCAAAGCCCACCCCCAGTGACATATTTCCTCCAGTAAGGCCAAACTTCCTAAAGGTTCTGTGATGTCCCCTGAACAGTGCCACTAAATGGGTAACAAAGGCTCAAATATTTCAGCCTCTGGGGGACATTTCTCATTCAAACCCCCACACCTTCCTTCCAGGGAACGCTGGGGGTCAAAGAGCCTCAGTCCACACCAGAGATGAGAGAGGTGGAACGCTGCCACAATGAGGCTGGTACCCTCTGCTCCCCGTCCTCCCGGTGTTTACAGAGACAGGCATGAAGCTGGGCTTCCATTAGCTCCTGTAGCAAGAGAGTGATGTGGGAAAGCAGTAATCTCTCCCACTTTCCAGGGGCATCATGGCTCAATGGGCATTCATCAAATATCCCCGCTCACCGCTCTAATCAAGAAGGAGGCATGAGGAGTTTTAACTTCATGACTGTGGCTATGATGAAATACCCTAAGGAACAGCAACTTTTGAGAGAAAAGGGTTTAATTTTAGTTGACTATTTCAGGTCACAGTTAATCATTGCAGGAAGTCAAGGCAGGAACTTGAAACAGCTGGTCACATCTTATCTGTAGTGAAGAGTTCAGAGAAAGGCGTGCACAGGTGCTTGGCCCTCACCTGGCTTTCTCTACTCTTACACACCGAGGGGCCTGAAGTCCAGGAAACAAACGCTGCCACACATATTCAGGCCGAGTCTTCCCGTATCAGTTCAGAAACCAAAAACAATCCCACAGACATGCCCACAGCCAACCCATCTAGAACATTTATCATCGAAACTCTCTTCCCAGGTGATGCTAGGCTGTGCGACGTTCAAAATAAGTAAGCATCAGATAGGGGTGCAGGAGCTCACCCTCCCTAGCCATCCATCCCCTTCTGCAGCGGAGCAGGTCAGTCTTCCAGTTTTGTCCGATGGTGTTGCAGACACAACTCAACAACTCCGAAGCCGAAAAAATATGCACATACATTTGGCCATCGCACTACATTGCCATGTAAATACTGCTAATAAAAAGGAATAAATTAGACGTAGAGCCTCATGATGCAGTATGCAAAATGTGAAGGACAGAATGAAAGTCATTTGTCACACCAAGAGCCAGAAAAACAACTCTAATGAGAAAAGAGAATAAACATAGCAACACGGAGCTTAAAAAGATGTTGGAATGATCTAGCCAAAATATTAAAGAACCATAAAAGCATTTCATCGAGCAATTGTATTTTCTTAAAATGATAAAAGAGAAAAATCTCAGCTAAGAAATCAAAGTAATTGTAAAGATTCAAATGGAAATTAAAGAACTGAAAAAAACAACAGTTAAATCAAACAAAAACATTGCTACATGAACACAAGAGTCAAGAAGGAGGTGACAGAGAACAGAATCCTTGAACACAAACACTGCCAAGAGAATTTTCCAAACTGCAAAGGAGACAAAAAGAGACTTTAAAGAAAAAGCAAAACAAGCTTTTGTGCCGTTGTATCCCCCATCATCCCCCATCATCCCCCATGTATCCCCCATCATCCCCCCCCTCACAATTCCAGGTTACCTGCCATCATCACAGGGAAGTGGAGGCAAGAGCTTGCTTATCAATTGCCCAGCAGAGAGAGGAAGGTGGCACACATTCTTGGCTCTCTGCTCCTGATTTTGGATGTGAGATGATCAAATCATCCATGTCCCTGCCATAGCTGTTTGCTTCCTCTTATGATGCGCTAAAATCTGGATTTATGAGCTAAAATAAATCCATTCTTCCCAAAGTTGTTTTTGTCAGGGCCTTTTATCACAGCAACCAGAAAAGAAACTGAGGCAGAAATCAGTACCAAGTAGTGGGGTCACTGCAGTGATAAACCTGTGGGTCTTTTTTTTTCTTTTTGTTTTTTTCTTTTCAAATTATTTTATATTTTATTTTTAAGGTGTTTCTTAGATTTCTTTATTCCTTTTTTTTCAAATTATTTAATAACCACATACTTAGAAGCAGCATTTAATTACAGCATTAACATATTCAATGACAATTTTCAGAGCAAAGATGCATCTCCAAAACTGGCTGTAAATTTTTAGGTTCACTGTTGAATTAATACAGTTATGCAATATCGAACTCAGTATAAACCCTGTAAGACATAAAATTGAATGAGTTTTTAACCTGTAAAAAAGATCTCCATTTCACTTTAAAATATACTGTTTCGCACAGAAAAACTCATTTTTAATGCTACTAACAGATATTTGCACATGCATCGCTAATCTCTATGTATCTGATTATTACTAGTCATAGTCGGTTACTTTCTGAGCTCCTTGGCACCTGAGCATGGATAAAAGTCATCAGGTAGAATTCAATGATAATGTTTTCACCTTTACTAATTACCATGGAGCAAATTTTTATGCTTCTTCAAATATAACTCTTTTTTTATTTGATTTTTGTGTGTATTTCATACAGAACATCCCAAACTATCTTATTCATCTATATACCCACACCCCAAATGGCATCCTCCCATAGCCTCCCCCTACAACTGGAGCCCATATATCTGGAGACTGTTACAGTCTACTGTGTTGTTGGTGCCCCCAGCTGTATCCAGTGCTTGTCCATCTGCTGAATCTAGTCAGCCTATCTAGAGTTCCTAGTTTTAGGAAGATCAGCTGTTCCTCACCTAGCAGCAATCAGTTGCCGATATTCCTTTAGATAAGATTGGGGTCTGCTGTTCATTTTCCCAGTTCTATGCTGGGTTACTGTTTGGGAGTCTCTTGGGCCACCCTGGCCAACAACTGAAAGGAAGGTATCTCCTGTCTGGCATTGTTTCTTGTTATATAGCTTTTAGTTACACACATGGACTCTTAAAGAGCTATACTGAGCCCTTTAATCTTTGGTTATACATTCCTTTTGGGTGTTTAAGACCTTACAGTAGGCCCGGATAAAACAATTTATTTTTACTCTTAAGGTCATTTGAGGATCTGTTCCTCAGGGGTCACATGGGCTTGGGAGGAGCCCCTGGTTCCTTTCTTTTACCAGTTCCATCTATGTGAAGATAAGTTAAAGGTCTGGCTTGACCATGGCTGGCTTTGCTTGGAAGCATGGAGGAAATGATACCTCTGTGTTGACCCTCCTCTTTGTAGACTGGACACTGGTTCAAGTCCATCTGGTGGGGTCTCCACGGCCTCCTTGATCAAGAGGACAGGTGATGCACCACAGTTACAGGACATTTTGAGAGATGCTCATGGTCCCCTAGAACTTAGTCAACCTAAGTTGGCAAGGAGCAAAAACTGTCTTTTATGTCCCCCTGACCAAATTATTATAGGCCTCAAAGTATGGCTGTTAAACATCCAAGAAGGTTAGTTCCACCAGTCTGGTACATTTAATTAATGTGTGCCATGTAGATAAAGCTTGGGCAAAGACCAAACGTTCGCAGATAAACCTTGCCTAGACATATATTCCTTGAGCTAGTTGTATGTATAATTTGTCAGTAGGTGGTTCAATTAATGTTTTTTTTTTTTTTAACTAGCTAGGCATTATTTGTCTCTCACATTGTTTAACCGTTCTACCATGGTTTTTAAGCCGTTGGAATTGTTTTGTTGAAGGGATGTGGAAGCATTTGGAGGTCTGGGCCAGAAAAGCAGTTGAATCCTGGAAGCAGAGATTAACGAGTCATTGTACTGGGAGGTCACAAAACAGTAATGCTGAAAGAAAACTGGACGACGGTGCACGCCCAGCTGCTGAGGTTTCAGAGGGAAATACAGACTCTATTAGGAACTGGGATGGAAGCCATTTAAAGGAAGAATACCTAAGTTCAGGAGTCCTTGTTCCTCAAAGCAACTGCATAGAAAAGTTTTCCCCTAGGGTCAGCAAACAGATGCTGCTGTAGCTGTGGTGCAAAGGAGATAGGCTATTTCTTGAGCTCCCAGCAAATGACAGGGCCATACTCATTGTGTTAGTGCTGGTTTTGAAATCAAGAAAGATGCAAGATTGAGGAGGGCTGGGGGACTCCTGACATCAGGCAATGTGTGGCAGGGCTGGAATCCATGTGGAGAGGCCTGAGCAGTCCCTGTGTGAAGTTGTGAAGGTGAAGCCTCAGTTACAATGGAGACTCCAGACTCTGACATCTGCCACGGAGAGCTACAGCGAGGGAATGGAGCTGGCCTAAGTCTCCAACCGCAACTATGCTGCAGCTGACAGAGCTTGACAAGTAGGTCTACCTGAGCTCTTCGGTGCTCAGCTGATGAGTCTAGAAGACATAAATGCCAGACACAGAACTGCAGGATTTGGTGTCCATCCTAATATTTATTATGTACCATTATATTTTGGAAGTATATAGCTTGTTTTGTATAAGAGCTCACAGTTGGGGCTGGAGAGATGGCTCAGTGGTTAAGAGCACTGAATGCTCTTCCTGAGGACCTGGGTTCGATTCCCAGCACCCACATGACAGCTAACAACTGTCTGTAACTCCAGTTCCAGGGGATCCAATGCCCTCTAGTGACCTACATGGACATTGCATGACATGGGTGCACCTACCTACATGCAAGCAATACACTATATGTGTGAATATACACATAGAATAAAAATTGTAAAAAAATTTTTTAAGAGCTCATAGTTAAGAAATTTGGACTTTTAAAGTACTAGAACTTTTAAAGATGGTGGCACTTTTACACTGAACAGTATTTTATATCACAAGATAAGCATGATACTTTGGGGAGAAGGAATGTGAGATAATGACTTCAAGTGATGTGTATGTCAAGTTAGCGAGGACGAGAGTTATGATGGTTAGCTTTAATTTCTAACTTGACACAATTTACAGTAACTGGGAATGGAGTCTCAATGGGGGACTGCAAAATCAGGTTGGCCTGTGGGCTTGTCTGAGGGAGACTGTCTTGATTATATTAATTGATGTGAGAGGGCCCAGGCTGAAACTGGGCAGGACTATTCCTTGGTTTTGGGTCCTAGACTGTATAAAAAATACAAGCCAGCGGAGCACAAGCAAGCATGATTCCATTGCTCTCTGATTATGGAAACCTCACTCCTTCAGGCTCCTGTTGCACAACTCCCCTGCATGACAGACTGTAACTTGGGATTGGGAACTAAAATAAACCCCTTCTCCCCTAAGCTTTCATTGGAGTATTTTATTCCAGCAACCAGAAAAGAAACTAACATACAGTGACTTAACAACCTTGATACAATAACAACAAATATTCATATTTGTAATTTGAATCTGCCAATGAATACATTCTCAAAGAAATAATGTCTCAAAATATTATAAATATAACAAAGAATATTAGCATAAAAATTCAAAACTCTTAAAAACTCCAAATCATAAGATAAAGCCAAAGAAATTCACAGCCAAAAGCCAATTTCAAACTTAGGAAAGGGAAGGGAGGGTAGGGGAGAGGGAGGGAGGGGAAGGGATCAGAGGGGAAAGGAAGTGAAGAAAAGGAAGTAGGAAGGAAGGGAAGGGAAATTTAACAGCAAATTTTTGTCAAATGCAAAGGAGGCAGGATCAGTGGCACAAAGTTTTCACGTAATGAAAGGAATCAATTATTCACCATAAATTTAAATCCAACAAAAAGGTCATTTTGAGAAGAGGGAGAGCCAGACCTCACCAGGTATCTAGAATCTGGAAGTGCACATTTTCATGAAGTTTGCCTTGCAAGAATGATGTAAAGAATGCCACAAAGAGACATGAAACAAAGAGGAGCAAAATTAGAAGTAATTATAACAACTGTCCTCCTGGAGGCATGAAATAATATTTGATGAATTAAGCAAAAATTAAGAAATCATGAAGGTGATGCTCAATGTGTGTAGAAAAAACACTCAAGACAATTACCTTTAAAATTATGATGGGTGAAGAGCCTGAAAGAAGCAAGGCTTCTGCACTTCACTGGAATGGAAAATACCCATGCCGGTAGACGGTGATAAGGGAATTATGTATAGGTAAACATCTGAAGGCACTAAGACACTCCACAGAAAATACACTCAGATGCTATTTTAGAAAGATTCATAAAATATGTCCCAGTATCCCACTATGCTTTGAGGAAAAAGAAACAGAAAACAGGTCAAAAGAGAAAGAAGGCAAACAAACTACTACCATCAATAAAAATATCACTGAAAGTGTTTGCAGGCATAAGGCTACCATATCAACAAACAGCAAAGATTTAGATACTCTAAATATACCAATAGTGGCAGATACGGGAAGACCGGCTTCTAATAAAACATGACAATTTAGTCACCTGTAACCCGAGGACTTGGATAGTGAGGCATGAGGCTCACAAATCCTACACAAGATTGCGCTATAAAGTAAGACGTATTCTTGGGAAAAACATTAAATGATCAAAAAACACTGAAAAACATTATGTGAAATTCTTATTATGAAGCAGTAATTAAAAGCTTGGGGGAAATTATTATGTAAACTTTTAAAACAAAGAAGGAATGCTTTCATCAGATGACCCAGATGTTAAATGAAACAACTATCCAAAGGTAAAGACAGATAGGGCATGTGGTAAAAGGACTGATTGAGCTATAATAGAATCTCAATGATATGCACCGAACAGCATCACCTCTAAATATGAGAACAAAATATGATACAGCTTCAAAGAGAAAGCAAGCAAGCACACAAATGATCACGTCAACACCTCAGTCTCAGCAACTGGTGTTGACTCTTAGAAAGAAAATCAGCAAGATATGGAATAAAGTAACAATAAGACAGATAATGGGGGGGGGGTCTGCGTGCATGCGTGCGTGTGTGCGTGTGTGTGTGTGTGTGTATGCTTATGTGGTGTGTTTATGCAAAAGGGGAGGTGAGGGGGGTTGGTTTTTTCAAACCTATTCTTAAAGGATGTTTAAAGGAATTTATTTAAAGAGAGAACATGTAGCCAGGATAAACTACATCTTAAGCTACAGGGAAAAAAACTTAAATTTTACAAAATAAAATCATATAGTTTGTTCTCTGACTAAAATGGACTCGAACTTGAATTCAGTAATAGAAATGTAATTTCAAAGTCTTCAAATGCATAGGAAATAAGTAGCATAATTCTAAATAAATTGGGTATGAAAGAGAAGGCTTCGAAGAAAGTTAGTAAGAAGACAGAACTGACTGCAGGGGAAGATGCAACGTATTAAAATACGTGTGATACAGATAAAGAAATGTGGGGATGGAAATTTATAACTGTAGTTAGAAACTAAACGTACACCATTATAGTAAAGCACTAAGCTAAATCTAGAGTTTATGTTAGAAAATAAAAGAGGTCCTAAAACATCAGATTTCTACTTCAAGAACCTAAAAATAACAAATGAAATCCAGCAACATATGAAAGAAATGATAAAGAGACAAACCAGTGTTTACCCGTGCTCTGTGATGTTTGCTCGGTACTTGGAAACCATCCGAAGGCCAACCACATTGGCACACTAAAGATTAAAAGTCATACGATCACTCATTTAAATGAGAAAAAGTTTCTAACAGACTCTGACCCTCGTTCATTAAAATAATTACTCTAAAATAAGATAGAGCTTTAATTTGATAAAGAACAGCTACCAAAAAATACTACAGCTAAATTATACTCAAAGGTGAGAAGCTGAACTACTTTCTGAGTTGAGCAACAGGAACAGTCAAGGTGTCCACTGATACTACCCTTTTTAAACCTAGTAATAGAAATTCTTGCCACTATGAAAAAAGAAAGCAGAATAATCCAGAGTACCAATAAACGTGTGTTTCAGATTACAGGAGAGTGCATAAAGATAGTCAAAGTTAGCCACACCACCCGACCCTACTGCGTCACTATTCACAGCCACAAAATTTGGGAATCAAGCAGAGTCTTCAAAGAGTAGCAGAGAAACTGCACACAGATGATTGGATGTTACTTGGCCAGGACACCATGTTGGGTGAAATAAGTCACACAGATCCGAGCACTGCATGCTATCATACAAGGAAGATAGCAATATTGAGCTCACAAAAGCAGATGGTAGGTTTTGTGTCCATATAACCATGAACATGCCTTGTCATGTCAGAGCTCCAACATACACATAATAGGATAGTGTCTTCTAGGTCTGGGAAGGATGGGGAGGAGGAAGAACAGAAGGCGATTCGATATAGATATAAAAATATAGTCTGCGGGAGGAATGTATTCTAGCTAACACAGTAGTGTTACTATGATTGACATTAAGTTACTATATACCTTAAATTAACTAATGAAGGTTGGCAAGGATGTGGAGAAAGGGGGAACTTTTATGGTAGGAATGTAAATTAGTATTGCCATTATAGTGAGCAGAGACACTTTTCAAAAAAGTACAAATAGAATTATCATGTGGTCAAGACTGAAGAGATGGCTCAGTGGTTAAGCTGCTCTTGCAGAGGACTGGGGTTTGGTTCCCAGCACTCACATGGCAGCTAACAACTGTCTGTGACTCCAGGTCTAAAGGATACGACACCCTCTCCTGACCTCTGTGGATATTGCATGACATGGGTGCACTTACATATATGCAGGCAATATACTCATACACATAAAATAAAAATAATACAATATTTTAAAAAACAAATTATAGATTTATCATATGGTCCAGCTAACCCACTTCTGGGGGGTCTATCAAAAAGTAATAAAATCAGCATAGTAATTGATATCTGAGTATTCATGGTTATTCCCATGCTGTTCACTATAGTCAATATATAGACTTAATTGAGATGTCAAAATATTAGTGGATTAAAATGAGAAACTGATATTCATTGAAATTTAACTCATCCATGAAGATGAAACTCTACCATTTATAACAAAATGAATACAAGTGGAAGACATCTTGCCAAGTGACACAAATCAGACAGAGAAGGCAACACCAAATGCTGTCACATATGTAGATACTAAAGTTTTGATCTGAATGTAGATAACAATCACCAGAGGCTCAGAGGAGGCTAAGGGTGGGGAGCAGAAGAGGTTAAAACCCAGCTCCAAGCCATGGTGTGATAGAAGTACCAAGTTCTAGTTGTCCACAGCAGAGGGGGGTAACTACAGATCATAAAACATGTTACATATTAGAAGACATTCCAAGTTTCCAAATGCATAGTGATAAGGAGATGTAAATGCTAATATCCTGATTTTAACTGTACATATTATATGCATTTACTGAAATATCACACACTACTCCAAAAATGCATACAAGCATATGTTAATAAAAAGAAATCAAGATCTGGAAAGGCAGGTTACTCTGATTTCAGTCTTCATCCTCTGTATCCATATATCAAATTAACAGAGTACCATAAATACGTATAAAGCATCAACCAGTAGAAGCACGAGAAGCTCTCTCTACACATGACCTATATGGTCCAACCTCAGTGGTCCCAAGTTTTCAAATTTTCTCATGACTTGCATCACTTAACTATTTATAAAAGCTTCCTTCTCTCACAAATTTTGAGGTGCTCTGAGACGGTGATAGGTGTTTTAAGGGATTTACTTACAGATGTCGCTATTTGTCCAAAGGTGTGCTGCACAGAATTGATCACATCCCTTCAACTGTCCTTTTCTGTATGCCTCATTTCAACCCAAACACTGAATTCAGTGTCTTTCTATAAAGTCCCCAAGGGAACAATACCCCCGAATTTTTGTATGGAATACTTTGGCTAAATAAGTACGAAAACAGAGTCTCTGCTGCAAAAGTCAACTTTAGGTTACACAACATGCCTCTACAAGCTAAACTCTCTTGGCACCTCCTCCACATGGACACTGGCAAGCACTGACTGGGATGTGTCTGCAGTTTCCCGAGCATCTCACCATGGTCCTGGGCTTTGCCCTTAAACTTGATCCTAATCATGCAATTTCTGTCTCATCCGTCCTTTCTTCCCTGTCTTCCTTATGTTAAAGGCAATTTAATACTAGGCACAAACAAAATTTATCTAAAACATATGAGCCAAGACTAGTTCATATTTAGATTTTTAGGAAGAAGACTGAAAATTCTGTATCTAACCTAAAACCTTATTGTACTAATTTCTAAATATATTTTTCTCTGTCATAGACCACTGGAAAATAAGTTAAATTTTATAATCTTTCCATTCTTGTAAAATTTGTCTATGTTTTAACTATTTGTTAACATTACAGAGTTACGTAAGCTAGTCTTGAATATACATTGTTATTATATGACCAGACCCATTTAGCAACCTAAAATAATTTTGAGTGTTATATTTAACAGAAAGAAATATCAAAGGAAACAGTATGTGGGGAATAAAACTATTCAAGTCCGTGTTTAACTGTGGCCATATCCTCTATTCCATTATGAAGGGATGCATACCATAAGCCCAGTTCTGCCCTGGGCTGTGTGCAAGCTGTTCTTTCTGACTTTAGTGGGAACTAGTCATGTACAACTGAAGGCATCAGTTAGCCCTTTGGGCACAAAAAATGACTACCCCCAAAAATGTGAAAATAATCTAAGTCTTATACTTGACTTTTAGGTGAAAATGATGTGCATGGAAATTCCATTAGGTAATACGGGTTTCATAATGCACCACCATCAAATTTTAACCATTATAAGTTTCACAGAATCACCACAGTGGCATTTGCAAGACTAGAGATTGTTGAAAAACTAAGTGGACACAGAAAAACACTCTTCTTTTTATTGCAATTTTCAATTTTACTGCCATACAGAATCAGTGCAGAACATAGTATTTGTGTATATTTCTTTTTTATATGTATTGTGTATTTTATAGCTATTGCTGAGAATCAGTCATTTGCTCACAGAAATAAATAGCTCACTTCATCTTCAAATATCAGTTTCTAAGTTTAAATGTTAATTTATTCATGGCTCGCTGTATGTCTTGATTGGAGATGTCCCTGTAGGAAAAGATCTCATTGGTCTTGTGTTTTTGCTGTAAAATATTATCCTGGTGACATTCAGACTTATCAAAGGTAAACACTCAGTGTGACATGTGATGTTCTATTACAATTAAGTGTTTTCAGTTCTTGTGGGGTTTTGCGAGTGTTTACTTTTTTTGTTCAGAGAACTCTGAAAATAATTCTTTAGGTCTTTACAATGACTTAGTTTTATGGCAATTATTTTTTTAAAGATTTTATTTTTAATTATGTGTATATGTATGAGTACATGGTTCAGGGCCCCCAGAGGCCAGAAGAGGGCATCAGATCCCCTGGTGCTGGAGTTAGAGGCAGTTGCGAGCTGCTGTATGTGGGTACTGGGAACCAAAATCTGGTACTTTAAAGGAGCAATAAGTGCTCTTATTTGTGGGGCCAACTATCCTCTATGGCAACTTACAATTTTAGTTTACTACTACAAAGATAGGTTATTTTAGCTCCCAAATGATCCTTTTTTATTTCCACAATGACAATAGCATAAGTCATACAACTAATATTAACATTTGAAATGTGAGCACACACAGTGATCACTATTGTATACAAGAACCAGGGCTCAATGGTAGCAGCTATTTTAATTTTTAACAGATTGTTCTGAAAAACTTCATTAATTCTATTAGTTTAAACCTTGTTCTGAAACCCAAAGAGATTCAACTAACTTAGATGGTAGTCAAATGGCCAGATATAAAGATAAGACTGTGTGAAGAAATAATGCTAATGCAGTCACACACATACACACACACACACACACACACACACATACGCTGGCATGCCTAGACATATGGGGTTACACTTTTAAGCAATGGGAATTATTGAAGGAGAGATATGGTTGTGATTTTCTCTGAGTGGTGTGAGGTCAAGATGTGTACCATGAAAATCTTGAGATAGTTTTCTGACCGAAGGAAGCTTCCATGTCATAGCTATGTAATGTCCCCCATCAACAGGGACATGAAAACATCCTTAGTAGTCGCACAAGGGCAGAAATACTAAGGTTTTGGGACTGGTTTACCTGTTTCTCAAATTGCACATTTTTCTCCAGTGCTCTTAATACTTTTCCTTTCTTAGATTGAAGACATAAATCAAAAGCACACACTCCACCAACAGCGCAGGACTACACAGCACCTGTCCTCCTCCGATTGATTTCCCAGGCTCATTTACCCACACTTCCCCCCTTCAGTGTATCAAAGCCAAACTTCTCCTTTTCATATTATTGTGGCTAGTGTGATCTGTGGCTCTGCTGGGTGGTGTATCCAGGAGCCTTCAAGATGACATAGAGGATGTGGATGACCCAATTGAAGAGTCGTTCCTGGGCTTTCACTGTGGTAGTGTTTCCTCAGCTTCAAATCACTTTAATTGTTCTCCTGCAGCAATGCAGCACAACTTCTACAAGAGTGACCCTCCTGATGACTGCAGGAAGCTCCTGGTACAGTAAGACAATGAACCTGTTCCAAGGCAAAGACAATCTCCTTTGCAAAACTGGGGGCGCGGAGTTTACTTTGAAATGATACACAGCTCAGTTCATTTTTCCAGGTAGTTTTGCTTGACAATCCACAACAAAATATTCAGGCAAAATTCCTCTATAGAAAAACTTAGTTATTAAAAGATATCTCTTAATAACTATAATAAGTTCTGATTCAACAGGAAAATTAAGCTTTTTCAAAATCTGTTAATATTAACACTGTTCTGTGCTTGGCAATAAAAATATCCATTGACTTTCTCCTGTTTCAATACAAAAAAAAGTGACAAAATAAATTTCAGCTTTATATAATTTGAAATAGCCAGTATGTCCAACCCCAAAGTAAAATTTAAATTGGCAATCATGAAAGATTCAAGTATCTAGATGAACATTAATTTAAAAACTCACCATTTCCCAACAGATCTTAGCTTCTAAGTGCTAATTTTGGAGTAAATGCTCTTAGATCTATCATTATAATGATACTGGACTTTTCCACTTAGAAATTAATTTCTCTTGTTTGCTCTGTCTGGTACTTTTATAGCCAGTGATTTTAATTGTTTCAAAACATTTTGGGAATATAACATGATTTTTTATTTACAACATTTTAAATGTATTGAGTGTGTATATATATGTATGTATGTACATTTGCCTGTGCACGTCATATGCATGGGATGGTAAGAGGACAACTTGTCAGAGTTAGTCCTCTCCTGCTGCCTTGTGGGCCCTGAGCATTGACCTAAGGACTCGGCATTAAGTGCTTTTACCCATTGTGCCATCTCACTGGCTTAGCTGATTTTAATGATGAGAAGTTGATCCAAGTGGTGCAAAGCCCAAGAAGGTTGGGCAGTGCGGGTTGGCAGAGTGAGTAGCCACTCTTCTATGAACAGCCACCCCAGGGAAGGTATTCTCCTTCCTTCGCTGTATTATATGATGACTTACAATGTTTAAATGTGCTGTCGGATTGGTTTGTGTGTTTATGTCTATAATAAATTGTTTTATTATCATTTTTCTCTTGTAGTTCGTACTTGGTTTTCTCTTCATTCTGTCCCTGAATCAATCCTATTGCTGTTCCTGTTTGTCTCTTTCACATGGTGCTGGAAATTGAGAAAATCTTCAAGTGCATGTAGATACCGGACACTGACTTACACTCCCAGCCTAGTGGGAACCAGATCACCTTTCCTACATACAAACTACCCCAACTCATTAAACTTCAGTGAATATTTTAACTCATAGAACTGGATGATAAAATGAAACCCGAAGTCAACAATGAGGCATCAAGTAGGCATGGGGAGGGACCCTAAGTAGGGACCCTAAGTAGGCATGGGGAGGGACCCTGAGGTCTTGCACCTAGTTTTCTATCCCTACAGCAAATCAGAGAAACAAATATTGTGAATACTGACTATGAGGGACCGAAGCATAGGTGCTCCCATCTCCCTGCAGACCACACATAGATAACAAGTCTAGAAGGGCAATTACACAAGTTATACTCCATGTAATGTGCCATCTGCAGCAATCCTACCTGTTGTACTGAAACTATCCACCAGCACACTCCGCCTCCGCCTCCCTCGCGCCCCCCCCCCCCGCATTAGTGAAATGAAAACAGAAAGGAGCACCCAGGCATGGACTATGTCATAATACACTAAGGTCCTCCAAAAGAAGTTCCAGCGAAACCACCATATTACAAGATCCAATAAGAAATATATTCACCCTCTTACAATAATCCAATACGCTAGGACATACTCTAAAGAAAGGGCTCACACATAAAGATGGAAGAAATCTCTGTCCCAATAGACGTGCTAAACCTCAACTTGGAAATACATGGAAATTTTTAGAAGGTAGTATGATACCTACAAAGCTTTGCAATTCTCTAGCACCTAATCCCAAACACTCAGAAATGAATAAAATGCTGGATAAAGAATTCAGAATGATTTTACAAAGTGTCGATGAATTCTAAGGGGAAAAATGTTTTTTTGTTGTTGTTGTTGTTTCTTTTTGAGTCAGGGTCTCCCTGTAACCCCAGCTGACCTGGATCTCCCTGTGTAGACCAGGTTGGCCTCCATCTCATAGCAATCTGCCTAACCCCACTTCCCCAGTGTTGGGGTTAAAGGTGTGCACCACCACACCTGGTCCAGGGAAATATTCTTTTAACCTGAATGAATTAAGGAAGACAATACAAAATAGTGAGTACAAAACACACTGTATTTTAGATCATAAAGGCAGATAACACCGAAACCAAAGATCCATTAGGAATTATTTTGAAGACATACTTTATTAAGTATGAAGATCTACAGAAAAGAGAAAATTTCTAGACACCTATCACCTAATCAAATGAACTAAGATGATATAAAAACATAACAGGTCACTAACAGGTGCATGATTGATTCAGTAATAAAATGTCTTCCAGCAAGGAACACCAATGTTATTCATAATATTCCATGAAACAGGAGGAGAAAAGGTGGTTCCAAGCTGTTTATTGGACTCTAGTATTTCCCTGACACCAAAAGCAGATAAAAGAACAACCAAAAAGAAACTAGCTGCAGACTGATATCTTTGATGACAGAGACACAAAAACCTTCAACAAAATGCTTACAAATAGAATTCAAAGGCACACTAAGGAGATCATATACCATGACCAAGGTAGTTTCATTCTGGAGTCTCAAGGGTGACTCAACATGCACCTATCAATAAATATAATATAGTAAATAAATAGCATTGAGAATAAAAATTAAGGCTGGCAAGATTGTTCAATGGGTAAGTAAACTCACCACCAAGCCTGAGGGTCTGAGTTTGAGCCCTGGAGTATACATGGTAGAGGGGAGAACCAACTCTCCCATGTTGTCCTCTCAAATAAATAGCATTGAGAATAAAAACTAAGGCTGGCAAGATTGTTCAGTGGGTAAGTAAACTCACCACCAAGCCTGAGGGTCTGAGTTTGAGACCTGGAGTATACATGGTAGAGGGGAGAACCAACTCTCCCATGTTGTCCTCTGACTTCCACATGAACACCACACACGCACACGCACACACACACACACACACACACACACACACATGAACAATGATAAATGTAAAAGTGAATAAAAATCACAGGAGCATCTCAAAAGAAATATGATAAAATTTGTTCAATTTGATAAAATTCAACAGTCCTTCAAGTCCCACAGACTTCAATATAAAAGTCTTCTCTGGTAAACCCACTGAATGGGCAAAACCTGAAAGCATTTCCTCTAAAGCCAGGGCCCAGACAAAGATGACTAATCTCTTGGCCATCATTCAATGCTGTGCATGAAATTTTAGCCAAAGAGTAAAGGCAAGAAATAAAAATAAAAGGGATATAAATAGGAAGCAAAGTAATGAAATTAGTCCCATTTGCAATACAATCCTGAACCAATGCTACTCTGAAGACCTGATAGCACAATCCTGAGCTAATTCTACTCTGAAGACCTGATAGCACGATCCTGAGCTAATTCTACTCTGAAGACCTGATAGCACGATCCTGAGCTAATTCTACTCTGAAGATCTGTTAGTACGATCCTGAGCTAATTCTACTCTGAAGACCTGATAGCACGATCCTGAGCTAATTCTACTCTGAAGATCTGTTAGTACGATCCTGAGCTAATTCTACTCTGAAGACCCCACCAAAACACCTTTATATCTGCTCAGCAAATTCAGCAAAATGGCAGGACACAAAATCAACACGAAAATGAGCAGTTTTTAAAAAACATTTATCATTTTTATTTTATGTGTATGCATGTGTTGCCTGCATGTATGTAAGTGCATCAAATGTGCAGTTCCTGTGGAGGCCAGAAAACGGAGTTGAATTGCCTGAAACTAGAGTTAAGGACAATTATTAGCTGCTATGTAGGTGCTGGGAATTCAACATGGGTCCTCTGGTGTGGGAGACAGGCTTGAGCCTAGGTTAAAAGTCTTAATGACAACCATACAGCAGGCCTGAGGCAACGGCTCGACCACTGGAGCCACAAGGAAGCCTTGTGATATTTGCTCCCATTGGAAGATCATGAGACTGATGCCTAGAGCTCGCCACTCCCTAATCACCACCCTTGAGATCCCAAAGTGCAATATTTAGATATTGCAACAGCCTGGGTCACGTGGTTCCCAGGAATCCAGGCCCATACAGGAAACTGGAACCTAAGTAACCAGAAACCTATTATGTTAATAAGGTGTCTGGCTCTGATGTCATGATAGGACACAGCCCTGCCAAAGATCTGAGCTGTAACTTCTTGATTGGACCCCCTACCCCTATATAAGCTTGTGCCCTTCTACAATAAAGTAGATCTGTGTCGACGAACCTGGTCCCCTATGTCTGAATGCGGCTCTGCTGACACAGTCTCCTCACCAGCCCTGGGGTCCGGGACCAGCAGAAGCAGCGACGATTGGAGACAGCGTGGGGCGAGAAGGATGGGGCCCGTGAGATCGGAGGCGGTGCCCTTGTGATCAGCACCATGTGGATGGAGAGCGGCCGCAGGCAGTGCCCGGGCGAGCGGAGCGGCAGCCGGAGACAGCACTGGGGGAGTGGAGGGGCGGCCACGGCTGCACTCTGGAGGGACAGCAGGTAGTCCTAAACACTGAGCCATCTCTCCAGTCCCCCAAATTAGCAGCTTTTTATACATCAAAAATCAATATGATGAGAAAGAAATCAAGAAAGCAGTCCTACTAACAGAACTCTCAGGAAAAATAAAATATCTAGAGTCGCCTAATTTGGGAAGTGGAAGCCCATGCAATGACACTCAAAGAATGATATTGAAGCCAGAACAAAATTGGAAGAATTGACAGAATATTGTTAAATGTTCATGTTACCAAAAGCAATGTACAGAATCAATGCAGTCCCCATCAAAATGGGAACAATGTTCTTCACAGACATGAAAATAGCAATCCTAGAATTCATATATGAGCGTAGAAATTCCTGAGTAATCCAACTGACCCTGAACAGGATAAATGTTGGAGGTATTACAAAATCCAATTTCAAATTAAGCAACAAAGCCATAGTAACAAAAGCTGCATGTTTATAGGACAAAAATAGACACAGGCAAATGGAAGACCTAGTGATAAATCCATGCAACTATAGCCATTATGTTCTGTGACCATGGTACATACATGGATAGAGGTAGTCTCTAAGAAATGATGCCAAGATAACTATGTAGATACATGCACAAGGATGAAAATACATTAATTTCTCTTGCCCTGTACAAAATTCAACTCAAAATGTATCAAAGTTCTTGATGAAATACCTGCAATTCTTAAAACTGCTATAGGTAAATATCATGGAAACGGTTCAGATACAGACATAAAGGTTTTGTGAGTGCATTATTAATAGCTCAGGAAATAAATGTAAGGACTGAAAAATGAAATTTCTTGAGGGTAAGAAGCTTCTGTACAGCAAAGGCAACAATCAACAGAGTGCAGAGACAGCCTGCAGAGTGGGGGAGAATCTTAACCAGCTGTTTATCTGACAGAGAACTTATATGCAGTAAAGAACTCAAATATTTAAACCCCATAAAAGGAAGCCATCCAGTCAATAAATGGATAAATGAATTGGACAGACAGTTCTCAAAAGAAAATATTCAGCATCCTTAGACACAAGTGAAATCCTGAAACTCACTGAGATTCCACCTCATTCCCATCAAAGGCACACCATCCAGAAGTCAAAGAGCAAATAGTGAGGATGTGAGACAACAGGAATCCTTGTACGCTGCTGCTGGGAGTGTACACTTATGAGTTACTGTGGAAACTAGTGTCAAGGATCCCCAGAAAGACTCAAAATAGAACTACCATATGATCCAGCTGTACCATTGGGAATATACCAGAAGGAATCTAAGTCAGAACACCGGAGACATAGAGATACCTGGACATCCGTGCTTCCTGAAGCACTGTTCACAACTGCCAAGATATGGAGCCATCTCGACGCCCTATTAACTAATAACAAAATTCTGGTATCAATACAGAGAGAGGTTTATTCAGCTGTAAAGAAGGAGGAAAGTATGCCTTCTGCAAGAAAATGGTTAGAACTGGAAGTGATATTAAGCAAAATAAATCATAATCACAAAGACAAGCATTGCATGCTTTATGTCATCTGTGTAATATAGAAACAAAATAAGCCAAGCAAAAGACATGAAAATAAAAGGGAAGGTGTTACAGAAGAGGGAGAGGGCCTGGGAAGTGGCTCACAGGGGTAAGAGAGATCGCTCGTGCAGGCAGGAGGATCTGAGGTCAGACCCTATGGAAGAGGCAGGCAAGGCTGCATGGACTTATGACATCATTGTGCTGTCATCAGTGGACACAGATTTGATAGCTGGAGCTTGCTGGCTACCAGCCCGGCTGCGGGTTCAGCGAGAGCCCTTCTCCGGGGATCAAGGTAGGGAACGTGATAGAATAGGACACCTGGTATCTTTCTCTGACTTTCATGGATGCATATGCATTGTACACACATGTGTAAACCTCTCCCTCTCTCCAACCCCTACATACACACACACACACACACACACACACACAGGCCAAAAGGTTAAGAGAGGCAAAATATGTTGGGTCTCTGGGACCCTCATAATTGTGGCATAACTTAAGACGGGGCCTATTATAACTTCCTGAGCCTGACTAAAGTTTGGCCACCTGTCTCTGGCCGGTCACTTCCTCGTGGAGGTGACTCAGCAGGGCCTGACCTCTCGGACTGCCTCTCCCCAGTCACAGCTGGCATGGCCAATTTCCAGTGGCTCACAGCCATTGCCCCAGATGACATACACCTTTGCCCTTCCCTTTTCCACACCCCTTTTTGATTAAACTATATAAGGTAATGCCTGATGCAATAAAGTAAGTTCCTGCCTCAACAAGGCTCCCGACTCGGTGTGGTTTTTGAGTCGCCGACACTCACCATCCTGCTCAGCCCCTAAGAGAGGAACCCAGGCTGGTCCTGGCCTCTCTCCCTGTGCCGTACCTGTCGGAGAGCGATCCGGCAAAAACATACCCAAAGTGTCCATATTTAGAAATTCTTCAATGAGATCTGTTGTTTTGTGTAATTGACATACACTAATAGGAACATGAGTCTTGAAACAGGATAGAAAGCTAATTTCCTCTAGTATTTCTTGTGGTAGATACATGAGTTTAAAATGTAATTGTAGTGAAAGTGTAAAACTCTAAGCAAAGTCCTATGACTTCAGAATGGCCATTTTGTGCTGAACAGATCTCCACTAAGATGCACAGAGTTTGGAAGTGGATGCTGTTAAAGTGGATCCGTTACTCTAGCTGTGTGCAGTTTCTATTTGGAGTTAATGAGAATAAAGAGATTTTATTGAAAAAAACGTACAGGCACAATGGCGCATGCCTGTAATCCTAGTGCTTTGGAAGCTGAAGGAACAGGAGGATTGCAAATCTCCAGCCAGTCTGGGTTACAATTTAATGTCCAAAGCAGCCTGAGATGCATAGAAAGACATAGTTTCAAAAAAAATCAACAACAGCAACAAAAAACATTAAACAGTATACACAGCAGAAAGCATAGTGTGTTCCTTAATAGATAAATAGCTAGCCAATAAACAACCCCATTGCTTATTTGATGAACATTGCTCATTGCTTTAACATTTAAAGAACAGAAAATGCAAAGACTTATGAAAAAACATACCTAAACTAGGAAAGGACTCACCTCTGACAGGCATTTAAATGATGGCATTGGTTTGAATGACACTCTAAGAGGCTCTACTCCTGGCAGAGTAATTCAGCCCTGGCTACCTATGTGCATAGTTTAGCTCTCTTCTTAAAGGTTCTTTGTATACTGACTGCCAAGCCTAGCCAGTTTTCACAGATCAGGCAAAGTGCATGCAAGCAAAATATTATCTTCATTGTTACAGACACCAAAATCTACAGGAAACAGAACAGTGTTTTGCTGTCTGCAAAGCACCTTTCTTTAGCAGTTTCTATCTTTTTTTTTTAACATTAGAAACCATTTCGGTTGCATTTATCAGTGTTAGAATGGACAACTTTGAGAAAGGGGATGAACAGTTTTCCTGTCTGTTCTCAACTGAATCGTACTGCAGTGGGGGCCGCCAGGCTGAAACACAGCTGGGACACGAAGGCCTGATGTCAGGTGGGATCCAGCCTCTGCATCTGCTGGTGGCATAGAACCATGTGTGAAGTCTGCTCCCCATAACCTGCATTTGCTAAATTCATATCCTAACCCAGGCCACGAGTAGGCATGGAGACATTCCTAAAGCCATCTGACAATTAATCATTATCCCTTCTGTATTTATATATTTAGTTTTGAAGCGTTCCATGAAATTTTGCTGTGAATTGGCAGAATTGCATGGTTATAATGAGATTTTTTTAAAGGGGGTACACAATACATTCTCGAATTGTCACAGATATTAAAATAATAGTTTAAAGCCCAATACAAATTTTCAAGACCCTTTAAGGAAGTTTACTGTCTATTTAGGGAAATAGAGAGAGGTAGATAGGTTGGTAGATAGATACTTTAAACTTTCTTCGTGTTTGTGTGTGTGTGTGTGTGTGCATGTGTGTGAGTGTACGTAAGGACACACATGTCCTCCAATGCAAGGAGGGCTTATGTGATCACTCGGTGGAGTGCTCATATGGGAGCACTCATCAGAGACTAGAGCACACACCTCCTCTGGGGGGAAAGACGTGAGAGAATGGGCAGTCTTGAAGCACACTGCCCTGGAGAAACAAAAAGATAATCTGCCGCTATTCCAGAGACTATAAATACCAGGCATCTCACAGCCACCTCAGCCTTTCACAGTTTCTAAGGTTCCTACAAATTCTGGTTGACAAGTAAAATAACAATATGACACTTTTGAACGCCTTAAGTGCAAAGTTCACAAGTCTGGGGTCACCAATTTAATCCAACAGCCAAGTTTCATTTGTATCATCAGTCTGAGAAAGACAGCTTTAGAAATCAAGTGAGGGTTTGTTTTTAACACTGTGAAGACTAGAAAATTCAGTATAAAACACGAAAGGAATTAACACATTTTCAAACAACATAAAGCATATTAGTCAAATAAAACAGACGTTTCCTAAACATGTGACAAGTACATATAACATTGTCCTTAAGCTTCTGGGGAGAGTTTTTACAACAATATTTGAAGAGGAATCTGCTAACAAATCACGAGATCAACATCATCAGGTAATTGAAATATTTGTCTTCCTTCAGATTTGTCGTCCGCACATACGTGGAATCTAAAAGACAAGCTGCAGCTTTTGCTGGTAGATGCCATTTAAAGGAGAGACAGGAAGACAGATCCCTGTGTTTAACCAAATGTTAAATATTTTTTATTGGACTCACCTGCACACCGAGATGAATCCATTTCTTCACAAGAATTCTCCCCAGTGTCATTACTTTTATTGGAGGCTGCAAACCATTTAGTGTGCGATAATAAAACATGGTCTCTTTCTCTGATATTGTAACTTTGAACAAAATCTGCCCATCCACTGTCTTTTCAATCACACACCTAAGGAAGCAACCAGAAAAGACAGAAAAGGTCAACATCCAACCAAAGTGATGTGTGGAAGCATTGTACAGTGTTAAAGCGACCCGAACCCCCACGGAAAATGATGCACTAGGAGTAAGTCTGAATATGATGGTCCTGTAAGCAGGCTTTATTCTGAAGAAAAAGTCATTTTATTTCAATAAAAAATAAGATTCTTATTTACAGTATGTTCCCCAGAGCCTCAACACCCTTCATTAGAGATTCACGATGGAAACTACAGTGGTTGAATCATTCTGCAAAGCTAACATTTAGGTGACTGGCTCATTAGTTCCTTAGCTAGTCCTTGTCTAGGAAGTGGTAAAGCAAACCTCGTCCCATTTGGGTATTGAGTCACCAGTGCAAATCTTCTTTTCCTCTTCTTTTAATGTACATGTAAAGAGAATTTAGAATCCATTGAAAGCTCTAAATTGTTAGCCGCAAGCCAGAATTGCTCTATTTAATTCCTAGGATGAAACAGAACAGGCCGCTATCGTCCCTTCATACTCCATCATGTACTGGCCAGAAGCCCAAGCAGCGAGTACGAGATAACTACCTACTTCTTCTGCAACCAAACAGCCCAAATGAGGCTTTGAGAGGATGTTAACGCTCTTGGATGGAAGCTCATTTGATTTCATAAGAAGGCAGAAAAAAGGTACTTTGATTATAAAGAATTATTTTTAGAAAGTGACTAGGTCCTTACTTAGACTTACTTTATTTTTGAGACTGGGTTTGCCATACAGCTTTCATCCCCCTGTTTCAGCCTCCTTAATGTTGAGGTGACATACTAGGTATGTGCTGGGCTCAAATTGCTTTAAAATGATCATTTCTACACTAGCAACCCTTCAGAACCTTGGACTCTTTCCTTACCTGACTGCTTCCACACAGCCCAGGCATCTTTACAAGTACACCTGACTCTGAAACCTTCTTCTCTGCTCTAGAATGTTCCAGGGGTCTCATTTAGGCTCACTATGCATGTTGTGCTGTTTGGCTAAGATCAAGAATCCATCTTTCAGACCCCCAGTATTCTGAGGATATAATGAATGCATGGAACAGAGTAGAGACCCCAAAATGATTGATTTCTGTCAGAGGCACCTGAGAGGAAAAGGTAAATTTGAGCCAATTAAGAATTGCCGCTAAAGATGCTTTACAATTTTCCTTACATTTTCAAAAATCATTTCACTTGTATCTAATTTTGTCCTGATTTGGGAGGCAAAAATATGATCAGGTGATACTAATGGTCACTCTTTGATTGACACCAATTTACTTTTCTTTGTGTATGTGCTTGGCAAGATGTGAAATAAAGCATACTTTTATTTTAGAGCAGTAATTTTAGATAGAACTTTTAAATACCTGCCACTACTATTACAAAGTATTTTTAAGTCTTCTGTAGTTGGATATTTGTGGTTTACTGAAAGGAAAGCATTTCCCCTTCCCCTCCCTCTACTCCTTAGTCTAAGAGTTTCTCTTTGTTCATTTTTCTCAAGTTTAAATCTACAAGTGAGTATTCGACCATTACTCAGGAATGTATTTACCAAATGCAGACTTATTTCCCCAAGCTTACTGAAATGCCTTTCTTAATATGTTATTGATTATCTTCCTTGCTATTTTGTTTGCTTGTAAACAGACTAGCTTTGGTAGATAATAAATGTGAGGGGAAGAAAGGTAGCAAAATATTTAGGGACTGGATTTATTCTCCTCCTGAATACACAATAATTGGATAATCCATGTTTTGTTTGTTTTACTTATCTAGTGCAAACACCCCGAAATTCCCAATTCCCATAGGTATTTTAGTTCTGAAAATGTGAATGACCTTGATTTAAGCAACAAACTCTCAAAAGTATAAACCATGTGCTGCCTCAAACATCCCTCAGTTTTATTTAGATGAAGCCACGCCAATAGAAGAGGCGCATTCAGAGATGTCTCTGCAAGCCTGGAAAACACTTCATCCTAGCCCTGTTTGTCAAGAGACCATTTTTTTTAAGACTGGATGCCAATGACATAAACAAAGTAGCTTGAATTTCCTGGAATTTCCAACAGTAAGAAGGCAAATTTTCTTTCGAGGGAGCTGTCGAAATAAGGATAATGGTTTGTGTTTTAGCTCTAAATTAAAAATAAAAAACAGGAGGAACTTTATGAACTTCCACTTGACAAATGGAAAGTAAACGCTGAAGATGTCTAAGCCACATTTGTTTGCCAGGTGGCAAGAAGCTGCTGCTTTGTTTCATAAGTTTTGAGACATTCAGCCAACACTGTCACACAAAACAAACATCACAAGGGAAAATGACCAACACTCCACTGGAAAAGAAGAGGTGACAGTGCTTAGAATGTTAAGGGACAAATTTAACATTAAAAGAGGATTAATTTCTTGGGCATGATGGTACATGCCTTTAATCCCAGTACTCAGGAAGCTAAGGCAAGTCAATCTCTATGAGATTGAAGCTCACCTGATCTACATAGCAAGTTGCAGGCAGCTGTGGCCACAGGGAGACCCTGTCTCAAAAACAAATAAAGATCAGCAGGGGCTAGAGGTTTAAGAGCACTTGATTCCTGCATAGAAATCAAGTTTAGTTCCCAGCCACAAGTAAAACTGTTTGTAATTCCAGCCTCAGGGGATCCAATGCCCTCTTCTGGCCTCCACAGGTACTGCACACACACACACACACACACACACACACACAAATAAATAAAATTTAAAAAATTTTTTTTCTTTAAATTATTCAAAAAATGTCTCAAAACTACTGTACTTGTCACAAATTCTCTCTATTGTCTCTATTATTTAGGGAAAATGTGTTATATATCAACTTGAGAAAGATTACGGAGAAAAAAGCAGGTGATCACACAAACAGAAGCTGGTTGTTGAAGTCATATTTTTAACTCATGTTGAGGGCACCCTTGGAAGAATCAATAGCAGGGAAGCTTTTGAGAATCATTCACGCTTACCTACTTCGTAATAAATTGGCAGATAGAAACACAGCACAGTAAAAGGCCAAAAGCTGTCCTGTTTCGACCTGCAGTGTTATTTCAATATCCAACTCATAATATTAAACACCTTCCATGAATCACACAAACATCTCTTCTTGAGAAAATAAAGATGATTAATATAGTCCTAACTCTTCAGAAAGCTACCTGCTCAGTAAGGTGTTTTGTTTTGTTTTGTTTTTCTAGTAGGAACACTTTGTTTATGTAAACCTAAAGCAAGACTCTGAGTATATCAATTATTTCTGTTACTGGAACTGGTACCTTCAAACTCACTCTGAACCCTGTCTAGTATCCAAAGGCTAGGATCAAAAGTTCAACAATCCTATCAAATATAAATGATTCAGACATAACACATCTGCCTTCAATACACTCTTTTTCATGGTCTATTTCATCCACAACACGTAGGGAATATTTTAGGAAATAATATCTGGATTATAAGGCTAGAAATAAAAGATTAACATAGCAATCCATCGTCAACTGCAGGGACTCTGTAACATTAACCAAGTGTGTAGTTTGGACTTCAGATTGTGATAATCTTTACAGCTTCTGACTTTGTGGGTCCCGAGTCAACTGAAAACCCTCAGTGCAACTTTCCTTACTTACATTACACCTTCTTGCTCAGGTTTCAACCACACGGCCAATGGGAATTCTGCGGCCAACTTTGGAGGCAGAAGAGAAGAAAAGCAGTTTTTGGGATTTCTGAAAACAAAACTCGTGGAGTTGCTCTGGGAGTAAAGGTGAACATCACTGTGGTCCTCTGGATTGCAGCTCCCAAGGCCTTCTAAGAGAGCAGTGTAAGAGGGAGAGAGAGATCGGTAGGGGCAATCTGGAACGCACAGCCTCTGCATGCACAACTGAAGATTTTCAGCAGTTGCAGAGCTATGAAAAGAAGCACCCGGACCTCGAAGTCCACACACCGCTTGGGATGGCACAATGGAAACCTTCTTGAAAGTGCCCACATTCTCCAGCCTTGGGCAAAGGCCCTGGGAGGCGGCCAGGGGCACTGAAGCCAAATAGGGAAAGATCAGTATTTCAACGGTCTGCAACAAGAAGCCCAATGAGAGAGCCAGGCAATTCATGTTCACAGAAAAGCACTCTTCTCCAGATAAAGCATTGCTAAATAAATAACCAGTCCCACACTGCTCGCCAGCAACACTTGGATGCAGGGTACTGTAATGGTGAGATACTCCTTGGGGAAACCGCAGTCACACTTTCACACCGAGGGAAGAGCCATGATGTCCTTAGGGAAGGCCAAGACATGAGTAGAAACTGGTGTCTGGGGAACCAAAAACACAGGATGTCAACACAAAGCTGCTTAGTCTTCAAAACCCAAGTTCATCCTCAACAGCAGGACTTTGAGCCCCTTACAATAATGACATTCGACTTCTCAAAACACATTTTGAAGGTCATTGTTTATTCTCGTAAAGATCTTGATTTTGTTGAACAATCAAGCTGATAAATCCACTGGACAACCTATCTATTTAGATTGGATTAAAAATAATACACAGGCTGATCATACAGCCTCTTTCAGCTGTTACTCAACCCCAGGGAATGAGCAGGATCTTCCCTAATTCATGTGGCAAAGCACTGTATAGATTTACTTTACACAAGCACCGTATGTTGTAACCCTTAGCTGACTTGCATATGCCCAAAATCAAGCCAGCCAGGCACTTTGGTCTTTCCCTTCATCCCAGCCTGTGCAGCGACCTTAAGCTGTCAGGAAAGCTGATTAGAGAACCAGCACCATCTGCTTGTCCTATGCCTTAATATTTATCAAGCATTTGTGTTAATGTTTCCTTATATGACTGTGCATTTGGAGGTTAAACATGGATTCCTAGTACTGTGTAAGTAATTCTATTGATAAAGCCGAGTTACCATTTCTTTACTGCATTTCAACTAGTCCCCTCAGTGTAAGAAATAGCTCTCAACAGGACCCTCTGTCCCCTCATTGCCTGGCAACACTGATGTAAATTACCCCACCAACCCTTTACTCTTAGCAAACAGGCCACAGCAACAGGAAAGGCTGGAAGAAGACTTGGCACCTAGGTGAAGAATTCCACACAACTCAAATGGTTACCTGTAACCCAGTGCTGTCTGCTTGGTGGCCCCTCAGGAACTGAGCTGTCTCCAAGCATTCAGCTGGTATCTCCAGTAGTGGGAGGGAGCAAGGTGGGGTCATGCATGCATAATTTTAAAGTTGCAGTGCGCTTAACTCTCCAAGTCCCTGTGTGGCCCCTTTGATTTACTACTTTGATGAGCTTCAATCCCCAGAACTCTTTAATCAAAATGCTCTGGGACATTAAACAAAATACAAATAGTTTTAGTGCTCATTGTTTGGGAGGGTGGACACAAAATGAGGCTCAAAACTTTATGCCCATGCCCTAAATAGCTGCCCCAGTGATGGAAGTTTCTTTGGGCATTCAGTTGCTCCTGTGTCTGTCCCCTCTGGAAACCCTATCCCTAAATGCACATGGTTTCTTTAGATAAGGAACACCTGGTATTATTTCTAAATATTATTAGGTTTCTAAAGTGCAGATTTTAAATAGAATACAGAAATGATGAGACGTCCAACTGATGGTATTTGATGGCAAATTGGTAAGTGGGTATTTGTGTGAGCAGGTTGGCAGTCAATTCAATGTGCTTCTTAAACATCCAAAGCTGCCTTCCTGTCCTCTACTAATTCAGTAGGTATTTGCATCCTGCTATTTACATCTTAAAAATGGAAAATTGTCTGGAAATCAAAGAGTCAATTGTGGCTCTCTTTATTTACATAATTTTATTTATAGAAAACTTTAGAAGAGACATGTTTCTAAGCTGTTTCTTCTAAAAGGCAACCAGAGGAGCTGGAGAGATTTCTCAGTGTTTAAGAGCATGGACTGCTCTTGCAGAGAACCTGTGTTTGAGTCCCTGTATCCACATGGCAGCTAACAACCATCTGAAACTCCAGTTTCAGGGAATCTGATGCCATCTCCTACCCTATGAGGGCACTGTACACATGGAGTGCACTTACATATATACAAAGAACTCATACACATAAAATAAAGGTAATCAAAAAATTTAAGGCAGAGACAAACCTAAATTATTTCCTGATTCCCTTTCTTTCCCATGAGAAAGTTGTAGTATTAGACATTCTCATTTTCTTCCAAAATACCCTAGTTCCTGCTTATTAGTATTTTTTAATTAAGAGCAAATGTTAGTATAACTCAGCTACATGAAAGAACTTACATGAATTTTGGAAGATGTGTTTTAAAAATAGGCATACGGAACATGATGCATTAAACAAATGGATTATTCAGACATGCTATTAAACACCAATCAACCTGTTTTCTGACAATCTCTTCAGTTGCTCGAGTCTCTCTATAGCCCATAAACATAGGCGCAGACATTCAGTTTTAATTTTGTGATACGGCACCCTCTTAACATAGCTATGTCGTGTTAAAGTTTAGGCTGACTCTAGTCTCTGAAATTATCAAGAGGTTGGCCCAAAGTATGGAAACACACATCGGCAGGCCACAGTTGTTTTGGGAACAGGTCAGAGTGTCCTGGAGAGCAGTGGCTAACTGCAGGTTTATAGCTTCTGTAGGATTTGCTTGGCTTGCTTCTGCAAAATAGTAATTCTTGCTTAATAGAATAGAAATTGTTGGGGAGGCTTTGCACCTATAAGCTTGGGAACTTAAACTTTTCACCACTGGTAATGGATTTTCTGTATAAAAGCTTACCCTAGAGATGGCTCTGGGCCACACACTTGGGTTCTGACACCCTTGTGTAGTCACTGGCCAGCAAAGACTTTCATTCAGCAGAACTTTGTCTCGGTGGCTTTCTCTGGTGAAGCACCCATAACAATTTTTAATTACTTCAGTTACCATTACAGAAAAAAATTATTCTCCCATACAATATCTACCTGTTAGTTAATAGGAATCATGGTTCAAAATGGATGATCTAAGAACAGAGGGGACTCACTAGGGAAGTACTTGTCCCCTAAGCATGACGACTTGAGTAGGGATCCCCAGAACCCACATAAAAGGCCAGGCATAATGGCACATCTGTAATCCCAGTGCTGGAGAAGAAGGGGTCAGAGGCAGGCTGATCCTGGGTGCTCACCTGCCAGCTAGTCGGGCCAAAACGGTATGCTTCAGGACCAGTATCTCAAAATAAAATAGAATAGGGTTGGAAAGATGGCTCAGTGGGAAAAAGCTCATCTCCAAGTCTGAAGATTCGAGTTTGATCCAGGAGCATAGTTGGTGGAAGGAGAGAACAGACTTCTGCCAAGTTGTTCTCTGACCTGTGCACACATATGGCACGTGCGCACACGAGCACACACACGTAGTACTAAAATAAAAAATAAACCATGAAATAAATAAGGTAGAGAAGCAATTAAGTAAAGACATTCCAACATTAACCTCTGCCCTCCACACACACCTGTGAGTATACCGCCCACATGCTGATTCACCATCTCCTCAGTTCATCACTGAGACAGCCCCAGCCCCAGGTAGGAACTCAAGCCAGAAACCTGGAGGCAGGAGCTGGAGCACAGGCCATGGAGGAACGCTGCTTACTGGCATGCCCCTCCGGCCCATGCTCAACCTGCTTCTTATGTAACGCAGGCCTACATGCCCAGGGGTGGCACCGTCCACAGTGTACTAGGCCCTCCCACATCATTCAACAATCAAGAAAATACCCCACAGACATGCTCATAGGCCAGTCCAATGGAGGCAATTCTCCAACTGAGGCTCCTCTACCCAGGTGTGTCACGTTGACAACTGAAGCATCCAGCAAACTCACTATGGTAAGACTAGAAGCTGCTGAGTTTCCAGGTGCAACTGGCTTAGCTCCTGCCTGTGGTCAAAATTAAAGGACATTCCTTATTTTTGGGTGTGTACTAATCCATGGATTTACTACTAAAAGTGATTAATCTCTGACATAAGTAATCCAGGAAAGAAAAGCTCATATATAATAAGAAACATGAATTATAAAACTAGGGACATAAACTATAGATGCAACATGATTGCAAAGAAAATATTGCTAATATTTCTGTGACATGGAAAGAATCTACTCCAGCAAGTTGTCCTCTGACCTCCACACACTATGGCATCCCTACACATACAAGCCAAGTAAATAAATGAATAAATAAATAAATGCAATGAAGAGAATCATCAAGAATGTAAAGTGATGACTGATCAAGCCAGAAAAAAGTATAGGAAAGTTTTCAGGAAGATTAACCACAGGACTGTCTTACTGTGAATCACAGTACATCTATTAGGGCAAAGCAGGAGCTCCTCCTTACGCTGACTTCACGCAAATATTTACAAAAGTCTCAGCAGAAGTCGAATCTCAAATTCTAAGCAACTGTAAGTCAGCCACACGAAGGAAGCTTTCTTCTCTGAAGCAGGTCTCAGTTTGCCCAGTGCCCTGATGGAAGTTGACTCACTGGAATAGTTTGATTCCCGAAGCCAGCACTGCTGCTGATAGAATGTTTGCTACAGACATTTGTCAACTTCAAAACCTCTCACAGACAAGAAGAAATAAGATCTAAAGAGAAAAGCCACTGGGAAGTGCCCACCCTCAGAAACTGGCTCGTGGGGGCCCAGCAGGCCATGGTGAGGTACCACTTGACAATCCGAGGGCAGATGCAGCACCCGTAGAACATCCTGCCTGGCTGCAGGTCCTCGGTTCTAGCTCTCACAAGATCAGAGGAAGCTGGTGAAGGGCTCCTATGTTTTACAGAGAACATAAATTAGTAAAACTTAGACTGTGACTTCCACCACTCAGAACATTATTAAAGGAAAGACCAAAGGCAGACAGACAAAGTTTGGGTTGCCAAGCCTCCGCCAGCTGACGGCTGTGTGTTCCCTGACAGGTCAAACTCCTTCTGCCTCAACTTCCTCATCTATGAAAGGAGACTAGTGTAACTTACTAGGGTTGCTGAGTCATTAACTTTGGCGAATGTAAGACAATGACTGAGTCTTCACGGTCTTCTCCCATTGTCTTCCCCCCAATGTGTAGCTATTAAATTTTTCTATAATTGTGTATCCAGAAATAAAAGAGAATCAGCACATGTGGAGGAAATCCCAGTTTACATTTCTCCAGGATTATCATTTACCTGTTGCCATAGTATAGAACTATAGGGTCTATAGATTACATCCTTTGATCTTTGTAACAACCTTACAAACTAGACAGAAACTCTTACTCCCAATGAATACATCATGAATATATGAGGTATGTTGCGGGGGAGCTCACAAGTGATAAATGATAGTCCTACATCATCTAGATGAAGCCCAGTATTCTCCAGCACTGCCTTAAGTTCACTTTAGTCACTGGACATTTCATTAACATGCTCAGTCTGAATTACACTTGGAAATTTGAGTGATTTCACAAAGAACAAGGTGGATGAAGAAATTGAGTTTGGAAGAAGTTGTTCAATATTTACCAGAAATGTATTCTAAAAATATACCAGAAACACAACCCTAGTGACGTTCATCAGACTTGAGATTTTTTTCTGAAATTTTACAAAATATCATCAACGGCATTGTTAATAATTCCGCTTCACTGTTGATTTTTGAAATTCAATATCTAGATCCCAACAGTTCTTAATCTGCTACCTGCTCAAAATGCTTCAACATATGTGGCCACACTTCCTAAATTATGCAAGCTCTCAGATGACCCAAGACTGTATTTGTCTGAGGCATGAAAAGCTTTGCATTGAAGTTTCAGGCTGCCAGGGACACAAGGAGAATGTGACACCTTCAATAGCATGTGGCAGGCCATCTAATTCCTGTCCATTCCTTCTCCTCCACTTGGGCAAGGACCCAGAGTGAGGCTGGCAGGTGAATTCAAGAGTGGGCTTCCATGTCTGTGTCTGGCAGCATGGTAACAGCTGTGAAGCAGGAAGGGACAGGTAGAGACCAGCAAGATAATGGCTGGCAGCAGGACAAAGAGGTGGGTGTGGGTCTGCAAAGGAAAACCAGGTGAAGGACAGCAGGTAAGCAGGGCACTGAGCACCAAACAGGCGATCCACAATAATTACAATAATTATGGGTCTGCAAAGAGGAAGTCTCTGCTCCTAGGAATGGTGCAGCCCCTTGGAAAATAAAACTGCGCTGCGGTGCGTTCTTTGTAACCCTGGGGGGAATTTCAGGAATACTTTGGTGTTAAGGGAAGGACTGTGTTGAACCTTCAAGGTTCTGGAAACTCTAAGCCAGGCAGGGAGGATGATCTACAGAGTCATAAACGCTCAGTCCATGGAGCGAATTCCACAGAGTGATTGTTTAACATGTGTGTCACATGTAAAGGGGCATCAATTCATGATGGTGGGAACAGAAATGGTTTTGCTTAGGATGTAAAGCAGAAAAAGTTTAAGCATTTTTTTTAATTGATGGGTGATTATATGGCGCTCACTTCACCACTAAACTCTTAATTCACTGTAACTCTTTTGCTAGCCATTCCTCACTCAACAATCCAAGCTCTGAAGTGGCCCTGGGATCTGAAGCATTCGTCACATACATGGTCTCAGAAATGGAACATTCCGACCTGACCTCATGAGATGTGTCGCAGTCTGACACAGGCACCCAAAAATGTTGTATGAGGAAAACTTTGACTGTGTAAGTAGCGATTAAACATCTGACTTTCCTGTTTATATTTGTTCGCTGCACTCCAAATATTTAATTATTCACAATCAAATATTCAAAAAAATGAAAAAAAATGAAGATCTGAACCTCTTCTGTTATCAAGAACTTCAGGAAAAAAAATTCAACCATGAGTGTAATTTTTAGGTTCAGAAAACCAAGGCCTCCAGGAGATCACGAAACAGAAAAATGACAAGAGTAGACGTTTAGCAACAGATTTGCAGCACAGTTTCTAAAACACACGCTGACACAAACTAATCACCAGCCTATTATAACTAAAACAGCTAGTTTGAGAAGTTATCTGACTGGGGTGGAAATTATGATACATTTCAAAAAAGTGACATAATTGCTTGAACCAAAACCTCTGCCTTCATTAACCATAGCAATACAGTTTCTACCTCACGTCACACATGTGAACATATCGGATTACCATAAAATGTTCCTAAAGGAATTAAGAACATGAGTACAGGAGTGATCTCTTTAACCCGGTAACTTGCTAACAATAATGTTTAGTGTGTTGAGTGTCATATTTGAAATACTATTTCATTTAGCTTCATAAAAAATTAAGCAATGATCGATTCTGTCAGTTTTATAAATGAGAATATTGAGGCTCGGCTAATAAATAACTTATTAATATCGTACATTTAATATTTAAGAAAAAATATGCAAATTTAGCTTTGTCTAAATTTCCACATGATAGAGTTTTCTTAAAGGAGGCGATCTCAGGATATCCATAGGCATTTTCTTATATTCTAATGTCATCTAATGCAAGCGCTTGTTTAGAACAGGACCTGAGATTCCAAAGATGCTATTGTGAGAATTCTTGAAATTAGGGCTTAGCCTTAAAATCAATCAATCAACACAACCAATCAATCAATAGTGCTGAAGAGATGGCTCTGTGGTTAACTGTTTACTGAAGATCAGACATCAGATTTCTCTAGAACCCGTGTAAATGCGGGTGGATGTTCTATCCCCCAACCCCCATCCCGGTAATTCAAGACTTGAAAGGTGGAGACAGGCTCCACAGAACAATGTAGTCAGCTAGCCTTACCATGTCAGCAAGCCCTATGTCAGCGAGTCCTGAGTATGACTGAGAGACTGCCTCAACAAGGAAACTGTAAGAGGGATAGAGGATGATCCCCAATCAACCTCCAGCCTCCACATGATCCACATGATTCATAGTCACATGCACAAGCACCCTCACACATGTAAAAATACATGAAAAAAATAAACAAAAGGTTTTATTTCAGGAAGAACTAGAAAGCCCTAGTCTGACATGAACAGAAGCTGCCCCTGTAGACTGTAGTACAAGCTCAGATGCCTCCAGTTCTGTTGTTCCAGGATAATAGTAACAGAACACATTCCAACAGTCACCTGAGGGGGGAAAAATCAGGAGACTGGGAAAGCAAAGAGTGAGGCAGAGCTCGGACTGGAGTTACGGGTAATAAGGGATCACTTTATGCAGGGGCAAATGAATCAATGGTAATGTTAACTTAAAGTACCACTGTAGGGATTGTAAAATTCTTTCTACTTGAAATAAAGACTATTTGAATTGTAGCATACAGAGAAAAAGTGAGAGAGAACAGCCTAGCATGATAAGACCCTCACTCCACAGAAAAGGAGCCGTTTGTATGCATTTGCAGGACTGGACATGAGAATTCAAACGACTCCAGTGGGGTTCACAAATGGTCCGTCCATCTGCAACTGTTTGAAAGAAACAGTTTATGTGGGGCAAAGGGCAAATAAAACAGGACAGGAAAGGGAACGAAATTCACAGAGAATCACTTGAAAAATAGTTTTGAGATTCACCATATGCTCAACAGCTCAGTCAAAAAAAAAAAAAAAAAAAAGGGCCACTGTGCATGTTGGGATCACTCCTAGGAGAACACCAACACATTGCTTGTAACTAATAATCATGTGTTAAACAGAAAAATTGAGTGAATGAACAGCCAAAATCTATAAGGCAGCTCATGCAGAGTCTATACTGCATTATATAGTCTAGCTTTGAGGGAACAAATAAAATGTGCTCCAGTAGCTTTGACAGCTCCCAGAAACACCAACTTAGGGTGCACACCCTTTGGGTATATTAGCAAACAGCTTAGAAAGGAGAGAAATCAAAGGAATTGGAGGAGAGTATTTGAAACAAGCTATGTACAAAGTGGATGTTTTTTTTAATTCAAAATTTGTTGGCATCCTTAGTCACACATATACTGAACTTTTTAAAATTACGTGTTTATGTTGGGGGTTGTGGGCACATGTATCTGTAGTGCCTGCAGAGTCCAGAAGAGGGTGTCAAATGCCGTGCAGCTTGAGTTGCAGATGGTTTTGCGCTGCCAGATATGGGTGCTGGGAAATGAACCCTGGCCCTCTGCAAGAGCAGTAACCGCTCTGAACTAGTGAGGCATCTGCCCAGCCCCTTAACTTATTCTTGTAACCGCTCTGAACTGTAAAACAAAGGCTGATTTTTACCTTGAGAATGAAGACAGTTTCTGAGCAGCTCTGTGGCTACGTCTTCGTGGGTAAGTGAGTTTGGGACACTCCTCCCCTAAGCTCTAGTTCCTTTGTTCCGTCTTTACACTGACACTGCAAAGCCAGAGTTCCTTCTGAAAGAGCAGTAACCGCTCTGAACTGTTGAGGCATCTGCCCAGCCCCTTAACTTATTCTTGTAACCGCTCTGAACTGTTGAGGCATCTGCCCAGCCCCTTAACTTATTCTTGTTGGGACAAACTTTGAGAAAACAAAGGCTGATTTTTACCTTGAGAATGAAGACAGTTTCTGAGCAGCTCTGTGGCTACGTCTTCATGGGTAAGTGAGTTTGGGACACTCCTCCCCTAAGCTCTAGTTCCTTTGTTCCGTCTTTACACTGACACTGCAAAGCCAGAGTTCCCCAACAAGATCTCACAAATCGGGAGAGGAGAAACCAGATTTAAAAAGCAGTGAAGAAAATGTGTATATTTAACAGCACATAAATAATGGATTATAAATATGTAATGATAGAGAAAAACTTCAGCTAATGTTCTTGTTTATTATTTCTAATTTTACGTGTATGAGTATATTACCTGCATTAATAGTACTTATTTCCACTTAACACTATTCTTAACTATTACATTAAACCCAAAGAGCATTTTTGTCTCAGTATTTACTAATTATTCTAAACTTGACCAAAGCCTATGCAGATTTTAAGTACACAAAATATGCTACCCTACTTTTTCCCATTAAAGCTATACCAATTGATATTTATTCTACCCAACATATAAAACATCCAGAGCAAATACTACAAGTGTTTAATTTTCACTAATTTAAACCAACTGTATAAAATCTAATTCTTGTTTTTAAATATTCATTTGTTTGCTGGCAAATCTGAACATTTGATGATACTTATTATTTCATCAGCACATATTCTTCCCTTCTGTTTATGTTTTTAAAACTAAGTTGCCATTTAGTATATAACAAAGATGCTAAGTGGGCAGGCATTCAGAAAATATTTTCCCTGGTTTATTGTATACTGTTTAATGTTTTTCAAGGAATGTATATGTACTTAATTTTGTTTATTATGATACAATATATGTAACTTTAAATTCACTACTTTAACCATTTTTAGTGAGTAGTTCAAAAGCACTGAGTGCATTCACCTTTCTATTTAACTGTCACCATCATCTACCTCCAGGACTTTCTCATCTTCTCTGCTGAAATCCTGTGTCCATCAAATGATGTACAAATATGTCTTTTCCTAACCCTTGTCAGTCATTTTGAGTTGGTCAAAACTTTTTTTCTGACAAACATTGGCAAATCAACTTAAGGGAGGAAAGATTAACTTTTGGTTCAGAGTTTCTGAAGTTCCAATCCATGACAGGGTAGAAGAGTGTAACCTACACCATGCTGTCTGGAAGGAGGGAGGGAGGGAGGGGGAGCAAGGGAGGAAAAGAAAGGAAGGAAGTAAGGAAGGAGAGAGGGAGGGGGGAGGGAGCATATCTGTGCTTCAGGCTTACTCCTGGTCCCTTTCCATCCACCTGGGCTCCAAGTCTGATAATGCTCCCCACAATCAGGGTGGGTTTTCCCCTCTTGGGAAATCCTTTCTTGCAAGGTCCTCAAAGATGCATCCAGAGCTACGCTTCATCAGTCTCTTAGGAGTTTCTCAATCCAGTCAAGTTGCCAATCAGTATGAACTATCACACACATGTTGTTTTTGATCTCACTGGATCTGAGGCCTCTACATAGTACACAGAGACGTGGGATTGCGCAGTACCATGTAGTTTCACTTGCCTTCAGTGGAAAACACCTCAAGGTTCATATGTGGGTATAGCACACATCATTTTTCCTTCCTTTTTAAATTTAAACAATATTCTCACATACAACAAGCACGCACCCCAACTTCTTGGTCCTCTGCTACATCGATGAGCATGTGGCTTCTTTCCTCCTCTGGGATGCTGAGTCGAAGGTAGCCATAAGCAGAGGCACAGATATCTGTTCAAGTCCCTGTCTACATCCTCCTGGGTGCATACACAAAAATTTTGTTACTGGGTATTTCTTTCTCTTTTTAAAGAGTTGCCATAGTGCTGTTCATGTAGACAACAAAATCTTTCTCTTACCCAAAACTCACCAGGATCAGACTTACACCCTCACCAACATCCCTTATACTTTGCTTTTATATATAATCACAAAATTTTTATTACATTTGTTTAGTGTGTGTGTGCATGCTAATGTGTGTGTGATTGCACACATATGTTTGTGCACATGTGTGGTCATACTACCATTCATGTATGAAGGTCAGAGGACAACTTGTGGGAGTCAGTTGTCTCCTTCCAGTATGTGGGTTCCAAGGATCAAATTCAGGCCATCGGCCTTGGCGACAGACACCTTTATCCGCTGAGCCATCTCACCAGGGCCTATAATCTTCTTCTTAATGGTCTGTGAAGTGGTGTTTTGATTTGTATTTCCCTAATGGTTAGTGATGTTC
>NW_008339927.1:938446-996008 GCF_000622305.1 Nannospalax galili
CATCTTATTGAGCAATGTCATATCACATATTTTCAGTTGATTAATTTAGATTCTAACTGCTCAATGTCATTTATCATAGTATTAATTTTATAATACCTGCTGTCCCTAGATCATCTCCTATAGCATCACATTTACTGAATGTGCAGAACAACACTCCACTAGTGAGTGTGATGAGAGCGCTTCTCTTTCTCCTTGACTGGTGTGAATTTTTCCCCCACTCTTGGAAAACTATAGGGCAGGGCATCCGGAGCCCAAAGACAGCATCCATTATATTTTTTAAATGTCAAAACTTTTACGTAATTTCCAGCATGCTATTCATATTATCTTTATAAACATTACCACATGTTTTCTAAAAATTATTTGCTCTGGAGGACTGAAGAGATGGTTCAGGGGTTAAGATCTCATTCTGCTCTCATGAAGGATGGGAACTGGGTTCCCAGCTCTCATGTCAGGCAGCGCATAACATCCTGTCACTCCAGCTCCAGCTCCGGGGGATTCCAACACCTCTGGCCTCCACACACACCTGCACACGTGCACATAGACTGCCCACAGAGACACACAGTTAAAAAATATTAAAAAATATTTTAAAGAAAATTCTTTACTTTTTCTACTTTGCTATAAAATGGAATATATTTATAATATAATATTTATGGAAAGAAGAAAAGTTGACATGGGTTCTGAGAGTGACAGATATGGAGCGCGTTTTAAGGTTCGTGCACATAGACTGCCCACAGAGACACACAGTTAAAAAATATTAAAAAATATTTTAAAGAAAATTCTTTACTTTTTCTACTTTGCTATAAAATGGAATATATTTATAATATAATATTTATGGAAAGAAGAAAAGTTGACATGGGTTCTGAGAGTGACAGCTATGGAGCGCGTTTTAAGGTTACGTGACCACAGGAGAACACTGGAAATCAGCGGGCTAGACACTGGAATCTTGGATAAATCAGAGCTGTGATAACAGCACAGTAAGTGAAACACAGTTCCCTAACATCTGTCACCCTGTTCTACAACCAGGGGGAGAGAGGCTCCTATCTGCTCAGCTGAGATGGGAGGGGAGGGTGAGAGAGGGGTCGAGAGAGGGGGAAAGAGAGGGAGAGAGAGACGGAGCGGGGGGAGAAAGGAAGAGAGGGAAGGAGGGAGAGAGGGGAGAGAAGAGAAGAGAGAGAGGGAGAGAGAGGGAGGGAGAGAGAGGGAGGGAGGAAGGGAGGAGGGAGGGAGAGGAGGAAGAGAGGGAGAGGGCAGGAGAGGGAGGGAGAGGGAGGGGGAGAGGGAGAGGGAGAGGGAGAGGGAGAGAGGGAAGGAGGGAGAGGGAGCAGAGCACCTGGGCTGGGTGCTGGAATCACAGGCTCAGGGCTCATGTGGAAAGTATACCTGCAATCTACAAGTTTTGCTTTGCAAAGGACAGCATACCATTTCCCAGCAGACCTCTGGAGGCTGAGGTCAGGGATTTCTTGAGACATGAACTACTGTTTTGTTAGGGTTGGCTAGGGGTCAGAAACCCCTACAGAGCATCATTCCGAGACCCCAGGAATGCTTCACTGCATCTCTTGTAGGACCCACTCCAGGAACCTAGTTTGGTCTAGTACTGTGACCATTGGGGCCATTGCGCCGCACAGGATTGGTTTTGCAACACAGCAGAGTGAAGGGTGCGCCCCCAAGAACCTGGACTGCAGCGTGCGTTCTTAGGGCTGAAGGCTGAAGCCAACTGCGGGTGGAGTGGATTAACACTGGTGCCAGGACCAAAGGGTCCACGTGGCTCCAGGCCTCCTCTTCACTGTGCCCCATTCACACACTTATACTTGGTAGGGCAGTCCCGAAACTCCCCCATTGTGCAGATGTTTCCACACACAGGAACCTGTTGAGGCCCCTTGAACAACTCCACTGGTCTAGCTGTGGCCCCACTGCAGGATATAGCAAGCTGAAGGGGAGCACAGCTTTGCCCAACATTACTCACTTCTGGGAAGGCATCTTAACTTATGGATTTGAGGAGAGAGAAGTCTCAGCAAACACCTCACACCTTGGGATGAGCAGCTAAGGGAGTCACAATCCAACCTTGTAAGGAGCAGCCAAGCAAGCATTCGGGCTGACACTGCTAAAGCATTATCCAGGAGGACACCACAGTTCTGCCGCGGTTCTCCACACCATCCTGCCAGCAGATGCCTCTGTACAGGGTTGGAAAACCTTGTGCTCTCAGGACTGCATGTGAGTGGCACAGAGAGAGCACCATGATACCTCTCCACTGCCCATCCATGCGCAGGGTCTGTGCCTGCACCCCAGACTGATGAGAACAAGTAATTCAGGTCCCTCAGCACTGCCCAGTGCCATCCCTGTCAGCACAGCTTGCTACTTGCAGAGCTGGATTGGGCACTGACTTAGGAAATACCCATCTCTCAATAGGGGCCACCGCTCCTGTAAGAGGAATACCCTAAACTTACTGCTGTCTGCACCACACCCACCTGAACAGGTAGAGCCCCTGCTCTAGCATGGGGTGCAGGGTATGTCCCTCTCTCATACGGTATGCCACAGCCACTAGCAAAAACTTTTAATCTGCTTGTCTTGGTAGCTAAATAGATCAACAGTGATCAATAGGATCTCTCAAAAATAATTAACTTGATCTCACCAACACATGGAAGGCTGAGCACACAGCTCAGTGAAAGATGCTGTGTAACATGTATGAGGCTTTGGATTCTAGCCCCAGCATTTGAAAAATAAACAATGAGGAAAAGTGTTGAAATGTCTTCAAATTCATCAACACAGAGAGCTCACTATGCCTGGCCATGATCGAGTCAACATTAGCTTCAAGCACTTGCGGACTGTTCCAGCAAAATTCATGTTGCCATGAGGCAATTTCCAGGGAAGTCCAATAGATTCAAATCTGTCAGAAAATATTTTGGGGCTAACATAAAATTGAATAAGAAATCATTGAATTCCAAAAATATTGTGTGAAAATAAAGTACCACACTTCTAGATAATTACAGCATCAAAGAATATTCAGAGCATAAATGTAACAATATTTTCATCTTACAGATAATGAAAATACATCATGGAATTATTCTTAAATGAGGAAACCTGACACTGGAGAGATGGCTCAGCAGTTATGAGCACTGGATGCTCTTGCAGAGCATCTGGGGTTCTGTTCCCAAACCCATTCGGAGGCTGACAACCATCGGGAACTCCAGTTATAGGGGATCCAACACCCTGTCTGGCCTCTGCAGGCATTGCACACAAATGGTGCACTTCCAACTATGCGGGCAAAAGATTCATACACATAAACTGAAAAATAAATAAAATACTTTCTAAAAGAACCGGGATGAAAATTGGAAAGGAAGAAATCAAAGTATGCTTGTTTGCGGATGATATGATCTGTACAAAATGGAACCTAAAGACTCCACCAGAGAACCTACAGCTGATAAATACATTCGGCAAAGTAGCAGGGGATAAAATTAACAGCCCCAAGGAAGGGGATGAGCTGCTCAAGCAGTGGGTAGTAGGAGACAGGTGTTACCAAGGGGGAAATGTGGTAAATGGAGGTACTTTAACTTTGGAGGAAGGGTTATACCGGGTGAGAGGGAGGAGAGCTAAATAACACATAGTGAGTATGAAAAACCAGAGGGAGATGTATTATATATAATGTATTTTTCACTAGACTTCTGATGTGTGTGTGTGTGTGTGTGTGTGTGTGTGTGTGTGTGTGTGTGTAGCTGAAGGCTATAACAAAACAAAGTTTATAGACAGGAGAAACCTTCCTTTGAGTTGTTATTCAGAATAGTGCAAGAGACTCCCAAATAACACAGGTTATTGCCACAACCCTTGATAGCCCCCTAGAACTTGAAGAAAAGATCTTATTGCTGAAGACAGGACATACTTCGGACACAGGACTTGAAGCAGATGAGCTGGAACTGACCTGGAAGCCTCCTCCCTGAAGACTAGCTCTCACGGTATCAGAGGATACTATGCAAAGTCCTAAGGGAGAAAACCATTCAATGGTTCTACACAGCTGTTCATCTAATAAACGCAGTGACCAGCCCAGAAAACTATCTCTGTTGGAGCAGTAGTGGCACGTTTATCATGGGGGTAATCAATAGCTGTCTGATTAGACCTAAGCCCTGTTCAATGGAAGGGAAGTTATGTGTGGTACTATAAACATAGCCAGATATACCTGGCTGGAGAGGGCATAGATCCTAGAAAAAAAAGCTCTGTCACATCCTAGGCCAATGCAGTTTCTTACTGTATTCTAAATATGCATCCTTATATTTACAGACAAGTGTACCTGTCGCCACTCATCAAAGAAGCTTCCATTTGCGAGAAACTATTTCAAAGTTCCAAAGCTGGTCAAATGCAGAGGAAGTGGCTGTGAGTAGCCCAGCCCTAAGTGGCACATCTGCAACACAACCTCTAGCCCAAGGCTCAGGAACACAGTGGAACAGAAAGTCTGTACAAGCCAGGGGTGTCGAAGACCACAAGGAAACAGAGTTTTTTGGGCGACTGGGAAGTTTCTCATATGAACTCACACCAATGGTGACAGGGTTCTCAAGACCTATGAAGCTCAAATCAGGCAAAAATCCAGCACAGAATGGGGGACATGGGTAAGAAATCCTAACCTTAGCTGGAAACCTTTTGGCAACTGATGGCTAGTGAGAAAGGGAGAGTTGATCTTCTTTAAAGGAATGATGCTAGACAGGTTGATCAGAGTCCAGTGGTTAGACTCACACTGAGGGACGTTTAGGGACACAAACTTGGTTCAGTAGGCTTTAATATATATGACAGATCTCATGAAATCTGGTGAGGGAGCTATGGGAGGGTGCACATAAGGGGGGGAGGTTCTAAATACGATCAAGATGTATCTAATTTGAAAAAACACAATTTTTTAAAATGAACACCCCCAAATCAGTATCCCTACTATATAACAACAAACATACACAGAGATAAATTAGGAAAATGGCACCACTCATGATAGTCTTAAAAAATCATAAAGTAACTTGGAACAAATCTAACCAAGGAAGTGAAGGAATTGTATAATAAAAACTTTAAGACACTGAAGAAAGAAGTTGAAGAAGATGCCAGAAGTCAGAAAAACCTCCCATGTTCATGGATCAGAATTAATGTTGTGAGAATTGCCATCCTAACCAAAGTAATCTACAGACTTAATGAAATATCCTTCAAAATTGCAACACATTTCTTCACAGAAATGAAAATTTAATTTTAAATTTCATTTGAAAACCCACAAAGAAGAAGGGTAGCCAAAATAATCCTGAACCATGAAAGAACTACTGGAGGTATTACCCATGCCATTACCTTGATCTCAAACTATACTACAGAACTACAGTGATAAAAACAGCAGGGTCTCACCATAAAAACACAGGTATTGGTCAGTGGAATAGAACTGAGGGCCCAGATTTAAATCCATGCAATTACAGTCACCTGATTTTTGACAGAAGAGCCACAATGCACACCAGAGAGAAGACCATGTTCAATGTATAGTTCTGGTCAAATTGTCTAGTTACATGTACAAAAATGAAACTAGATCTCTATATCTCACAGTGCATAAAATGCAACTCCCAATGCATCAAGGATCTCAACATTAGACTCAATACCCTGAATCCAACAGAGGAGAAAGTAAGGTTTGCACTGGAACTTACAGGCACAGGAAAGGACTTTCTGACGAGAACTCCTATAGGGCAACCATTAAGTCCAAATATTGACAAATGGGAATTCATGAAGCTAAAGACCTTCTATACAACAAGGGACACAATCATTCAAATAAAGATGCAACCTAAAAAGGGGGAAATATCCTTACCAGCTAGTCCTCTGACAGAGGGATATTATCTAGAATATACACAGAAGTAAAAACCTAAACATCAGAGGTGAACAGAGAGTTCTCTAAAGGTGAAATGCACAAGGCTTAGAAATACTTTAAAATAGTCAACATCTTCAGTTATCATGGAAATACATATTAAAACCACTTTGAGATTTCATCTTATCCCATTCAGAATGGCTAAGGTCTCAAAAATAATGCTGGCAAGGATGTGGAGGAAGAACTCTCATCCACTGCTGGTGGGAATGCAAACAGGTTACCACTAAGGAAATCTGTGTGGAGATTCCTCAAAAAAGGTGGAAGCTTTTCACAATAGCCAGGAACTGCAAACAACCTAGATGTCCATCGACTGATGAGTGGATAATGAAGGTGTGGTACATATACACAATGGAATATTATTTGTTTTTTTTTAATCGCAAAATTTGCATATAAATGGATAGAACTAGAAATAACCATCTGGAGTGAGGCAACCCAGACCAGAAAGGCAAATCTCTCTCATAGCTGGATGCTAGCTCTGAATCTTAGAAACACATGTTTCAATGTGAAAATCCAGAGAGGTCAGGAAACTAATAAACAGCCATGGGGGTGAGGCTTCCTGGTGTTGGGGGTGGGTGCGGAATGCAGTTATATAAGCAGGGAAAGAGAAATAATGCAGCAGGGAGCATTAAATGGGGCGAGGAATGAATGGGAGGCGAGGGCAGAGGAGGAAATGTGAGGGGGATAAACACCACCAAAGGCCCTTAGAAGAATCCATGTGGAGATCTACCACTCTAGAAGCTCCTTAAAACATACACATATACAATACAAAAGTGTATTAAAAAGAGTTACCCTATACTAGGGGTACATTGCCCATATTAAACAACGTAGTCTTAGCAAAGAAAGAGGCTGATTCCTGATGGACTCTCCCTGATGACCAGGGGCCCCATAAACCTTCAAACAATACTGGTGATTGCCCTTGCCCTTGGTTACCCACCAGAACTGGACAGTATGACCCTACTGCTGAATCCACTACATACATGATCTATCGAACAAATGAGAAAACTATCCAGCTGGTGCTGACTTCAAAGCTTCACCGCTACTGGCTACCTTTCATAGTGCTGGAAAATGCTATGCAAGCTACCTGAAGAAAAACTTTAGCATTGACCTTACCCAACTATGAGTCCTGTGAACTACAACATCTGGCCTAGAATGATATGCCCACCAGTGCTATAGTGGCAGGAATATTATGGGAGTAACCAAACACTTTCTGGTTGGATTTAAGGTCCACTTCATAGAATGGAGCCCATATCTGGCATTGGTATCAGGCCTAGAATTTGAGACTAGACAAGTCACAGGACATAGGGGAGAGCCTAATACCATTATTATGCTCATAGATAATAGTATTATACTGAGCCCCAATGATTTATTCTTATACCCTTAGATTAATGCATCTCTCAACTCTCAGCAGAGAAGATTCTTTATACAGCTGATGACTAACACAGAAACCCACACCTGGCCAACGTGCAGAGAACAAGAGGCTGCAGAGCGCTCATCCCTGAACAGGACAGCTGTGTCAAACCTCTGCCTCCCGAGGCTCAGCGATCATTGCAGAAGAGGAGGTGGAAAGACTGTAAGAGCCAGAGGTGGTGGTTGATCACAAGGAAGCAAGTTTTCCAGACAGCTGGTCAGTTACTCATATGAACTCACAGCAATAGTGACAGCATGCACAAGCCCTGTAAGCTCGGGCCAGGCAAAATTCCGGCATATTTGTGGGGAAGTGGGTAAGAAACACCAACCTTACCTGAAGGAGTGTTGTCAACTGATGGCTGCTGGGAGGGGGAGAGTCAGTCTTGTTTAAGGGTGAGACTCTTGATAGGTAAGACTGACCAGGCTCCAGTGGATGAACCCACACCAAAGGGGATTTGGGGACACAAATTTGACTCTGTATGCCGTGTGTGTGTGTGTGTGTGTGTGTGTGTGTGTGTGTGTGTGTGATATCTCAGTACATGAAATAGAGTGAAGTTTAGTTGGGGGGATTGGAGATTGGGGAGGGAATCTAAATGAGATAAAAATATATTGTATGAAATTCGGAAAACTTCAGTTACAAATAGAGCTTTAAAAAGTGAACAAAGTAGTCAGGGCAACAATGGAGAAGAAATTTATGGTGGACAGAGAAAGAGATGGTACAGAGTCAATAATACTAGTTGAGTGCTGGACAGATGGCTCAGTGGTTAACACTCATTTCTGTTCTTCCAGAAGATCCATGTCCAGTTTCCAACACCTCCATCAAGTGGCTCACATCCTCCTGTAACTCCAACTCCAGGGCTCTAACACCCACGGGCACCTGCATTTACATACACATATGCTTCTCTCTCTCTCTCTCTCTCTCTCTCTCTGTCTCTCTCTCTCTCACACACACACACACACACAATCATTAAAAATAGAATTTTTTTAAGTATACCACTTGCGCCCAAAATTCAGAAAAGGTAGAATATGACCCTGCAAAGCTGAGCAAAATAAACAGGAAATATAAAAAAAAAATAGAATTGTTTTAAAGTATACTACTTGCCACCAAAATTCAGAAAAGGTAGAATATGACCCTGCAAAGCTGAGCAAAATAAACAGGAAATATATACATAAGAAACAAGAGTCAAGGGTGGGAGCATAATCAGACACATCAGACACAGGACATTTTACTAGAGTTACGCATCCGAGTAGCCAGATTTTTTTTTTTTTTTTTTTTTTTTTTGTAAAATAAGCAATTCTGGGTGAACTTACTAAAATATGTACTTTACACAGTAAATTAATTATTGATGAGTTGAGTCAGACATGGAATCAGAGAAAAGCAGATAGAACAGCACAGAACATATTCATTATGCACGAGAAAGTTATTTAAAGTATAACATACACAAAAAGGTTATATACAAAGGAAAAGACTGATAAATCTCTCTGTATTAACCTAGAAATTGCGTCCAAAGATGCTGCATAGAGAATAAAAAGTAGAGTTGCAGATAAAACATGCGATTCAAGTACGTGAGGAGCAAATGCTACCCAGGATTTGAAAGGCTCTTGGAAGCCAAATGAGACAATATGAAAAAAACAGAGAAAGCACCCCAGCAGGCCTCTCACAAAAGATCGAGAAGCAATTTTAATGCTGTTCAACATCCCTGTGATTGCTGCGTTCCAAGTAGCAGCGGCACTTCTCCCTAACCTCTGTCCATCCTACCCCTCTCTGGCCTAAGAGAGGAAGGGCTGCATGTCCACCAACAGATGCAGCGGGTGGACAGTCCTCCCCTGTCTGTCCATCTACCCTCCTTGGTACGGCTTCTATCTTCGATGCCTGAAGGTCACATTTAACTTTCAATACTGTTTACCTTTTCAATCTCAGACCAACAGTTTACGGCTCCAGTTTTCTCTCTACTAGGTTTCCGCTAGTGAGAGATATTAAGGAAGGGGAGAAACAGAGGTGGTCACTGATTATGAGGGTGTCACTAGAAGGAAGGGAGGAATGTAGGAAGGGAAGGAGGGAGGGAGAAGGTATGAACAGAGAAAGGAAGGAAGAAGGAGGGAAGAAGGAAAAAGAAGGACAGTAGGTACCCTAGCTATCTTTTTGTTACTGAGATAAAAGACTTACCAAAAGCAACTTGGGGAAGACAGGATTTATGTGGCTTACAAGTCCAGATCTCAGTTCATCACTGGGGAAAGTCAGGGCATGAGCTCCAAGCGGAGCAGGAACCTGGAGGCAGGAACCACAGAGGAACGCTGCGTACTGGCTCCTCTGGTCTGTGCTCAGCTGACTTTATTATACGACCCAGGACCACCTGCCCAGGAGTGGCACCACGCACAGTGGGCTGGACCCTCCCATATCACACAATAATCAGGAAAATGTCCCACAGACATGGCCACAGGTTAATCCAATGGAGGAAATTTGTCAGTTGAGGTTCCCTCTACCCAGGTGTGTCAAGTTGAAAACTGAAGCCATCCAGCACACAGGAGGGCAAAAATCAGTTGGAGCAGGTAGTGAAACCCATTACTTCCTTTGATAACTTAAAACAATAATCATAGAAAATATTCCGGTTCCTTTCGGGAGGTTACAGCATTTGTTTTGGTCTGAAGGTTCGTAGGAGAGGCTCAGGATCTTTCCCCAGAACCCTAACTCTCAAATCATCTAGTATAGGTTTCCTATTGTCAATGTTATTCTTGAAACAAAAGTTCCTTGGGCTCCACCTTCCTATGGTGAACCAATTGCAGGCTCATTTCTGCTTATTCACCCTTTTCTGATCTTAATGACCTGCTTCCTAGAATGTCTAGAATTGTTATTTCTGCTGTTGCAGAAGAAACCATTTCAGACTAATTCTACTGTTTAATACATAAATTTAGAACGACTCGACTTCAGTCCCTAGTTAATAGCTTTTAGTGCTCTTGCTCTGGCGTTTTCTGTCACAGCTTTCCCAGTTTTACTTTCTTGATGTTGCTTCTCTCCTATAATAGATATTGTTAACAGAGGTGGGATTTAAGGGCCCTTCTCACAGAGACCAAAGTCTGATAGTGTCCTCTGCCTTGATGCAATGCAGTAGTTCTGGCAGGCAAAATTTGTAAAATTTAAAAGAAAGACAAAGGAGATTTATTCCTCTCCTGAGAATTATTATTAAGACGAAAAAGTCTATAGTCGGATTTTTGTTTACATTCAACATCATTAATTAGTCGAATAGAATATTTTGAAAAAGTTAAAAGATGTTACTATTTGTCCTCCCACATTTTAGATTTGGTTTTTAGAACAATGTAGGTTTAATGTATTCTATTAGACTTTCTAAAAACAAAAATAGAACTTTAAGGTTTTATTAAATATAACACAGGGTTATATTTAAGACGGTGATGACCATGCCCGAATCAAGAGTCAGTCGCACACAGGGGCTCCAATCAGTTCCACAATCTTTCTAGAAGTTTGTTTCCTATTCCAGGAGATCAGGAGATCTGCAAGTATTAAATTCTAGGGAGAAAATGGGTTGCTATTTAATAAGGCTAAATCTAAACCTGAGGTCTCTTTCTCTCTCTCTCTCCCCCTCACACTTTCTCTCTCTGATCCCAGCCCCTCAGAAACTACAAACCCACACAGTGACACTCAAATTTGTCTACAACTTCCTTCATTGTTTTTCTGATCTGGCTTAATAAGAGAGTTGCCAATACCATGACTTTGCGACAATTTCCAGGTGAGGTAGCACTTTTGAATTGTTTTCCACACAAATGTTTTTTTCATCACACCCCATTGGTCAGTAGATTTTAAAGGGTCACAGAATGATGCTGGCAAACACCCAACCATGGTAAGTGCACAGATTTAAAGAAATCAGTCATATTAGTTACCTTTCTTGCTCTATAACAGAATACCTCACAATAGCAACTTAAGGTTGAAAGTGATTAGTCTGGGTCACTGTTTGAGCACACAGTCCCCATGGTTGGGGAAGCTTCGTAGCAGGAACTTGAGGCAGTTGGTCACATTCAGTGTGCAATCAGGAAACTGGACATGAATGCCAGCGCTGAGCTCACTTTCTGCTTTTTATTTGGTTTCAGATTCCAGTTCATGGTATGTTGCTTCCCATTTTCTGGGTGGGGTCTTCCCACTTCAACTAATCGAATCTAGAAACTCCATCTTAGCTGGTCCCACATTGCCCATAGAATAAAACAGACTCTTCAACAGAGCTTGCAGGATGATGAATTACTACCACCTCCCAGTCTGGCTACCCTGTTCTGCTGCCTGGCCCCTCCCACCCAGGTGGCTCCACACCTCCCCAGGTTGCCTCTGCCCCTTTGCCTGCCTGCTCCGCCTCCTCCTGCTCTATCTTACCAGGGAGTGTCTAGTCATCCTTTTAAAGAATAAGTTCAAGCAGAGAATAGTGGAACATTTATAGTCTCAGCTGCTGGGGAGGCTGAGACAGGAGGATGTTGCAAGACAGCAGCAGTAAGACCTGTGAAAACAAAAAGAGGAAATAATAAAATAAGTTAAAATGTTAATTCCTTAAAATTTACAGGCACATTCAGTAAATAGTCACTAGCTTCATTGTTCTGTCACTCTGAACTTAGAACACTCCCTGAGATTAATTTTGACAGAGTCTTCTTCCTAGAATGGTCTTCCAGAATAGTAGTTTTTTCCTAGGTTCCAGAGGACACTGGAATCAAAAACAATGAGAGAATAATCATAAACATGGTGGCTTAGAACAACAGAAATTCATTCCACATTTCTGGAAGCAGGAAGTCAGAAAGGAAGTCAAAAATGGAGATGCCAACAGGGCCAGGATCCTCTCAAGATGCCTGGACCCTCTGTCGTTCTGGGTTCTGGTGACACCAGGCTCCAGGCAGGGTGGCCCCCTGCCACTCTGCCCTTATCTGCTGTCCTCTATGTTTACCTTTGTGTCCTCTTCCTAAGACACCAGCCATTGAACTCTTGATCCACCACAAATTGAAGATGATGTCAACTCAAGGCTTCAAATGAATTACCTCAGTGAAAATTCTATTTCCAAACATACCTGCTCACATTATAGGGTGTCAAGTAGATGTGGATTTTATGGGGAACACTTTAATCTACTGAAATATCTAATAAGGAATAGGCAATAATTGCTTATTGACTACCTGGAAGGTTGAGTAAGTAACAGTATGGTAAAAGTCTTTAATTCACTTTTTAAAAGGGCTTTTGGGTTGCTCGTTTTGTCTTAGAGACAGAGTTTTGCTCTGTAACCCAGATTGACCTGGAACTGACTATGGAGTGCTGGGTGGCCTCGATCTTATGGTAATCCCCCTGCCTCAGCCTCCCAAATGCTAGGATTACACGTGGCTCTAATTTTTCTTGTTTTTCTTTTCATTTTTCTTTTTCTTTCTTTCTTTTGGTCTTTTAGAGACAGGGTCTCCCTGTAGCCCAGCTGGCCTGGAACTCACTATGTAGACCAGGCTGGCCTGGAACTCACAGAGATCCGCCTGCCTCTGCCTCCCAAGTGCTGAGACTAAAGTTAGCCTGAGCCACTATGCCCAACCATGGCTCTAATTTTTTAAATGAACAAAATAGCTGAATAAATGTTACAGTGAGGAAAATATACATGTGACCTACAAGAAAAAAAAAAAAGATGTTACATTGTTAGTGATTAGGTAAATACACAACATAACCCCATGATGTCCAACCCACTTGATTGGCTGAACTTAAAGAGCTAAACAGTGCTGCCGATGACATGGAGCAACTATAACACACGTGGATTGGAACAGCCATGTTTGAAAGACAGGTAGGTTCTATTAGAGTTAGGCACATATTATAGAACTTAGCAAATGAAACGGTGGATTTCATTCAAAAAATTCACATCACACAAAGACCTCTACACAAATACTGACGGCTTTGTCCATAGTAACCCAGAATGGAAATCAACCTACTGTCTGTCAAAGTCTGGACACACATGTCAGACCTTCACTGAGTAAGATACCACCTAGCATGGGAGAGGTAAGAACTGCTTACATAACACGTGTGCCATGCACGAATCCTGGAAAACATGGTGAGAGGATCTAGAAACAGCAGGCATAACTATGTTATCTCGCTATCACAATGTTATGGAAAAGCAAAATAATAGAAACAGAAATAAAACTGATCACCAGAGACTTGAGTATGAGAGGAAGGGATTGGCTGCAAAATCATACAAACGGTCTTTGGGGAGTTGTAGAATTATTCTTATTTACAACTTGATAGAAGTGATAGTTACAGGATTGTGTCTATTTGTCAAAACTCTTTGAAGTATACATTTACATGGGGAGATTTTGCTATGTGTAAATTATAATTCAATAAATATGACAAAAAATTAATGCAAGTAAGTGTATAAATGACAAAACAATGTACTGTGAAGAATGAATAAAATTTTATGCCTTGAAGTTAACAGCTGAATAACCTTGAGTGAGCTCACTGAGCTCTTGTTGCTTAAACTAAAATGATAGGCATGATCCCTCCATCATAGAGCTGCTGGGAACACAGGAGATAACTCCAGGAGTGTAACCAGTACAGTGTCTGCTGTGTAATCAGTGCTCATTAGAATTAGCAAGTGAGGGGCTGAAGAGAGCATATCCCATTCTGGCAGAGGACCTGAGTTTGGTTCCCAGCAAACACTTAGGGTGGCTCACAACCACACGCAACGCTAGCATCTGTGGGCACCTGGACTCATGTGCACATACCCCATCAAAGACACAAACACAATGTTTTCAGAGAATTTTTTAAAAAAGAATCATCTATTTCTTAGACACAAATATAGTATATCAAGTAGTTATAAAGTCATGGAGGAAAGACATGGAAGTAAAAAGATATCTCATAAATGGTCAAAACACACAGACTAAATGACCTGCATGCCCAGCCATAAATGAGGACTCTATAACACACCTGTCAAGGCTCAGGGGCCATGGAGGAAGGAGGGCAGAAAGACTGCAGGAGCCAAAGGACAGGGGACGAGTGGCACAGAACACCAACTTCCAGGCACGACACACTTGCATTCTTGAACTCAGAGCAGCTGTGATTGTGTGCACAAGGTCCCTCAAGACTGGGCATGTCAATACCCTGTTATGGAACAGGGAGGGGCTTATGGGGTTCACACTTCCCTGAGGACATGCAGGCAGTTAGTGGTTAGTTGAGGGGGGTGAGACATTCTTTTCAGTTGTGTGGCCACTGATGAAGTGCTCATGTTCCTGTGAGAAAATTCTCATCCTTGCTTCTTTGACAACTAGAGTAGAATTCGCTGAGTCCCCCGAGGGGAACAAAAAGGCAGGAAGGTGTCCAGTTAGGAAGAAGAAAGGGATTCTCAGCAGTAGGAGGACGAGAGAGGCAGCTGCAGGTGAGTGTGATCAAAGTGCATTATTTACACGTCTGAAATGTCAAAATGGAGCTCAGTACCATGTATTATTACCACACGATAATAATACATGTTTTATTTCATTTGCAATAGTGTATGTGTCCGTATGTGGTTATATATGTATGTGTGGGTCGCCACAGAGGCCGGAGGCCCCGGAGCCTCCTGGAGCAGGAATTACACCGGGGGCTGTGAGTCTCCCAATGTGGGTGGTGAGAACTGAACTCCGGTAGTCTGCGAGAGCAATAGGTGTTCTTGACCACTGAGCCATCTCTCCAGCCCCTAAAAAACTTGCTGCAAAAGAATTTAAAAGGACGTGCTCTGCTCCTGGACCACCCTGGTTTGTGGGTTCCGTCGCGGCTGTCTTCGTGTCTCCTCCTTTCTCGGTCCACCTTAAAGCAGGCACCCGCGCAGCAGCTCGGTAGCGCTTCGAAGCTGATCTTCCACAGGCTGTGACTGAAGCGGAACTCCCTCTGCGGCTGTGCGTCTCGGCTGTCTTCGTGTCTCCTCCTTTCTCGTTCCACCTTAAAGCAGGCACCCGCGCAGCAGCTCGGTAGCGCTTGGAAGCTGATCTTCCACAGGCTGTGACTGAAGCGGAACTCCCTCTGCGGCTGTTTCTTGACCTTGTAGCCATCTTGACTGCCCATCTCATCTCTTCCAGCCGAAGCCCCTGCTGTTATTCAATTAAGCCTGGATTCCAGAGCAGAGGCTCCTGGACAGTCAGTCCCCAGCCCAGATCTCCTGTGGGCACAACACACAGCACACTCAGACAGGGCAGAGCAACTAACAGTTGGATCCAGAGCTTTCTGGTTCACCCTGCACCGCAGGCAAAATGCAATATTCCTTTGGGTTAGCACAGTGTCTGGGTAGAGTGAGTCATCTCATCCCATAAGGTAAATAGCCTCACATTTTAAATGGAACTCATTAAATACATTCATAAAAGCAATTAAGATATTTCAGTAATACCACAAAACATTTATGCAGCCCATAAAAAATACCATTTTACTGATTATCAGCCTCCAAACACAGCGTCAAAATAGTACATTTATCCTTGGCCGGTTGAGGAAAGGAATATAAGGGGAGACTAAATTTCTTCCTATGTGTAAATTTTTTTGAGCATTGTATTTTTAACATGAAACTCATGAGCCAAACTCAATAACATTATCTTCTAGAATCATTAGAGAGGTAGTGAGAAAAAAAGACGATATGTATTGTCTTTCAGTTGCTTATGTGGAAAGGTGTCTGATGGTAAAAGCTGTTTTCTAAAACCATGTAAATTGTTTATTAGCACATACATGTCACTGTCACTATATGTCCATTGTCCCTTCTCACTTACATAGATGGAAATATTTCTTCTCTATGTTTACAAGGCACTTTGGAAAGTGCCTCTAAGATACCACCTTACAGTGAATCAGTGGCCTACTTTCTCCCAAGGGTGTTGTGAGACAAAGAGTCTTGGAGGAGAGGCCAGTAGAGTGGGCAAGTTGGGGTCAGAAGTCCAGTAACCCTGAGTTCTCAGCCCCACCCATTCCTACATATTGATCCTGTGTAAGCTGATTAGCCTTCCAGCCTAGCTCTTTTTTTTTTCTTCCACATTCATCAAAAGAATTGACTGAAAAATATAAATGCTCAATAAATGATTTCAACAGATGACATCATTGAAACACTGCTTTGATTGCTGACACATGGAGTCTTATGATTCTGCTTTCCTCCGTAGTATGATCTTTAGGAAGCTGAAAGACCACCTCTAGCACTGTAACTGCATGGACCCTAATAATATACGTTTCTGGGTACAATGCTATCCCTGGTTTTATTTCTTTATACATATGGTATGTGCGTGTGTGCGTGTGTATGTGTGTGTATGTGTGTGTATGTGGGTGTGTGCAGTGTGTGCGGTGCGTGTGTATGTGGTGTATGTGGTGTGTGTGTATGTTTGTGTGTGTATGTATATGTGTGTGTATATGTGGGTGTGTGCAGTGTGTGCGGTGCGTGTGTATGTGGTGTATGTGTATGTGGTGTATGTGGTGTGTGTGTATGTTTGTGTGTGTATGTATGTGTGTGTGTATGTGCATGTGTATGTGCGTGTGTGCGTGTGTGTGTGTAGACATCAGCAGTGAATGTTGTGTGTCTTCATCAGTTACTCTCCATATTTTTCTCAGTTTCTTCCTGAACCTGGAACTCATCAGTTTGGCCACAGTGAGCTCCAGAGATCTCCCTGTCTTTTCCCCATCAGTGTTGGAATCAGGTACCGCCCACCACACCAGCTTTTAAAGTGAGTTCTGAAATGTTGAGCTCGGATCCTCCTGCCTCTGTGGCCGGTACCTCACTGGGTGCCTTCCCAGCCGCTTACCCCAGGAGTGAGTGGTTATGACTTCAGGCCTTTATGCATTTATCTTTCAGCTGTTTTGATTATTCACGCTCACATCTGAAAAGGAACGTGTTACTTCAGATCACTGAGTATAACTAAAGCAATATGCTGGTTTTAAAACTATCTGGAATGAATAATTTACCTCTGTTTACCGAAGCTATTTTTCATTGTCTCCACAGTGGACTTTGGGTCAAGAACTCCGAAACGCGTCAAGAGCCATGCCGGGTTCACTGCTGTGTACTTAGTCCCTCTTGGCGGCTACAACATAAGTCGCATCGTGGCTGCTTAGTGGAAAAGCATATGAAGCTGTGTTTGCTTTGTATTCTTGGCTCCTATTTGTTTTCTAGAGCAAGCAAGACATACTGACTGATCAGCAGAGGAGAGCGCTCCGCCTCGTATGCATGGGCTCCTGCTTTCCCCTCAGGAACTCACTTGATTTTTAGAAAAAGAGAATAAAAAACTCATGAATGTTCTTCTGAAAGCTAACTCAGGGTTAAGTAGATTAGACTTCTCAGTGACTCATAGCAAATAAAGCCTGAATTACAATTCAATCCCCTAACCAGTAAATAATCAATATCTCAGTTTTCAACTAACTTTGCGGATAGAATTATATGTACTCTGATTTTCGAGATAAAGATTAAAAACTGTCCTTTCAATCAGTCTCAAAGATGCTAATGAGTAAGAGTAGACAGAGGGGTCACACCAGAGGAATTTAGGTATTTAGACTTCATTTCATAAACAAGCTCAAAATGTAACTGGCCCTTTTAATAGAATCAAATATCTCCCATTTATCTCAAGGAGGAACAGATAATAAATTCATGGTATAAGCAGTAATCAGATTTATATATGCATTAATGTCCTAATTTATAAAAACCAATTTGTGTGGAAAGGGGGAAAAAGCACAATGCCTTTCCTAATCTGTTCCCATGAGCTCATTTACCTGACTAGGGTTTGTTATTATTTGTAAAATTAATTAACCTCCCCTTTGTGCTTGGCTCTTCTGGCTTTCTAGAAGGGCAACAGTGGCTCTCTGGATCCTGAAAGACACATCATGCTGAGGTTGACTGAATCGGTGACTAATGGCTCAGTGCCGGGAAGCACAGCAATTTCTCCTCAGAGCTCCCTCAGATAACTGAACTGAAGAGTTGTGGAACCACAGCCCCAGCTATTCTCAGCAGGGACTGACAACCCATGCTTAGTTATGTCACATATGAGGACCTGGACAGACACCCACTGGGGACTCAGTTTGATCATATCCCACAAGAGAAACAGTTTTCAAGAAGGAAGCTTTAAATAGCCTCATGTCTAGGGCTTGGTGTAGGTGACCCACACACATCTCTTCTTTATCACGGAAAATAATCTCACATCTAAACCCAAGTATGTTCACAGTCCATCCAAGTTTGTGACTGACTTTAACAACATTTCTTGGTCAATACTAGTACACTATCATTACAACATGATACGAAGTATTTGTCTGTTATTACTGTGATTATTAAATACCAATAAAGACGATCTTGATGTAAAAGAACACATGAAATAGCTTTTTGAAAGTTTTTGAAAGCACCATTGCATCTTAAATGTTCATTATGCCAAGTTAAATGGCACAATTACATCAGCAACTAGTAGACTGTTAGGTACTAAGATAGGTGATAACAGCCAAATTGACTGAAACAACCCCAAGGTATGACATTTCTCAAAGTGTCTCGGGGAGCAATTATAAGAACAACCCGTCCCAGGCTCAGCATGCTCAGTTGTTAGGGTGCTTGCCTAGCATATAAAAATGCCTGCCTTCCATCCCCTCCTCACATAAACTAGGCATCAGGACACATGCCTACAGATCCAGCACTGGAGAGATAGAGGCAGGAAGAGTAGAGGCTCAAGGACATTCTTAGCTATGTAGCGAGTTCAAGGCCAGCCTGTGATGCATGGTACTTTATCTAAGAGAAAGGAAGGAGGAAGGAAGGAAGGAGAGAAAGAAGGAAGGAAGGAAGGAGGAAGGAAGGAAGCAGGAAGGAAGGAAGGAAGGAAGGAAGGAGGAAGGAAGGAAGGAGGAAGGAAGGAAGCAGGAAGGAAGGAAGGAAGGAAGGAAGGAGGAATGGAAGGAAGGAAGGAGGAAGGAAGGAGGAAGGAAGGAAGGAGGAAGGAGGAAGGAGGAATGGAGGGAGGGTGCGCCAGCCCCACTTACCAGAATTCTTGTCCTGTCCCAATTTTGTTGTTGTTTGGTGGTTTCTTCCTTCGTGTGGTAGTAAATATATATTATATACATTTTTTTAAATTTATCATTTAATTTTATGTGTATGAGTATATTGCCTGCGTGTGTGAGTGCACCGTGTTGTGCAATGCCATGGAGGTCAGAAGCGGGCATCAGATTCCCCTGGACCTGGAGCTAAGGACAATTCGTAGCTGCCATCTGGGTGCTGGGACTTGAACCCCGGTCCTCTACAAAAACAATCAGTGCTCTTAACTGCTGAGCCTTCTTTCTAGCCCCTCCTTCATGTGCTTTAACTCCTCTTTGGATTTCTGTACATTTAGTGATCCCCAAATTCTACCCCAACATCATCTTTTCTGTCATGTCAACTATAGTTGAAAGATGCTCGAAAGCTACATCGTGAACTCCCACTTTCCTTGTACCTAGGGGACCCAGATGTCTACTAACCTGTGTCCAGATCTTATGTAGGTTTCATAGGGGGCACTGATCTGTATCAGTTTCTCGGTCAGTCAAGCTCAGTATTTACCCCCAATATCCAATAATCACCAAGATGTATTGATGGCATGTTCCATCATCTAGCCGTTTCCCTCAGTGCTATCTTTAAAAGTCATTCTCCTTAGAAGCCCATATGTAGACCGTGTGTTGCTTCCTCCATGACCTCCCTGGCTCCTATCTCTCCATCAGGCAGCTGTCTGTCTGAATCACCATCCTATGGCAAGGCTTCATGACCTCTCCTTTGTGCAAAAAGACTACCATTTGCATGACTATTCAGCCTGTCTGTTCCTTGTTCCCATGTCGTCTTGTTCATTTACTTAGTTAATACTCCTCCGTAGTAAAAGCCTCTGTTGCCCCTGAACATCCAGTAGGGAGTAAAGTCGTGCCCACACTATCCCTCTGGCCTGCTCGGCTCTTCTCCACCCCTCACCTCTCCCCTGTCCTTCCCCACTGCGCTGCACTGCGCACACCAACCCCCCAGTTCTGAGTTCCCTAAACACTCTGTGGTTTGTGTTTCTACAGCCTCTGCCCCATCCTGGCTTTCTACTTAAAATGACTTCCTCTATTTGCTCAGAATTAGAATTCCTAGTCACACTTAAAAACCACAGGTGGATGTCACCTCCACACACATCCTGGACTCTAGCGCTGCTCATAGTGCCCTATTTCTCTGACACGCAACCTTCAGTTACTAACGCTGCATTCCGAGTCAACAGCATAAACTCTGCCAGCAGCCCAGTGTGAAATGGTCAGCTGCATTTCCCTATTCATCCTTGTATTTTAAACCTCCAGCTCCTCATAAAATGGCTCCGCACATGAAAAGTCTGTAGTCTCCGGGCTCATTTGACCAAGTAAGATGCAGAGACCTGAGGTCCCTGGAAGGCTGCAGGTCAGCCAACCTGGTGAACACACCAGAGAAATGTGACAGACCCTGTTACCGCCAAAGTGGAATGTGAGGACCACAATGTTGTCTGCTGAGCTCCTCACACATCCCACCACAAGACCAGACACATGAACATTCATTCACACAGAGACGTCTCACACACACACACACACACACACACACACACACACACACACAGATGTTTAAAAGTAAGGGAGGCATTTAAGCTTTCACCTCTATCTACTGTTACTATTCACACAGTGAGCTTGTGTGAATAAACGACCAACGTGGACAGCCTGGGGTGGGCTAGTTCAGACCCAGGAGACAGAGTGGTTTCTCTCTCATGCAGCTTCGCACAGTTCCTTGAAAACAGAGACATTTGTGTAATTTACTCCAAGCAGTTAAAGACCTTGCATTCACCTCTCTATACTTTAAGAAGCAAGTATGCAAAATGAACTCTTTTGACCTGACTGTATCAGAAATAATGGTCTTATCCCAAACCTACCACTCCTTGAAGGAACATTAAGTCTCACCAGTGGCTCCTGTACTAGCATTTAGAGTCATGTCTCCACACTCTACCAGCATAACTGAGGAACCCTATAGAGAATATCACCTTCTCCTGGCCTCTTCCCTCTGTTCTCCACACCCAGCCCCTTTCCAAGGTGCCGTGGTAAAAGCTGACTGATAACATTGTGTTCTTGCCCAGTAGCTGCTCTATTATGATCTGAAACTGGGCTTGTCTTCAGTGCCAAGGGAAATCCCACGAGCATCTATTGCTACATCACTCGAGCAGCAACAGCCAAGAATTCTGAAGCAGAGGGCTGGAGGAGAGGGAGGAGATCTCACGGGGCATTTTTTTTTTCATGCACAGACACTCAGCCAAAGTCTTCCTGGCTGTTCCCCACTGGTTCTTTCTTTCCTTAAAAGATACAGTATAAGGCTTGCTGGTTAGACAAGAACCCAAGCCGTTGGATTGTATAGAAAGGGGGAAGATATTCTGTCAGCATTTGAGATTTCTTTTTTAAAAATGTGACCAGACATTCATGTACACTTGCAGACTTTCATTTTAATCAGCAACCTGCAAATTGCATATTCATCTGCCTAGACATAGGGCAGGCGCTGTTCATAGAGATAGGGCTGCACAATATATTATAGGCACAGTTCTGGAGAAAGGAAATCTTTTTTGAACATAAAGTCCTGGAGGCAAAAAGTGCTACAAAACAAATACAGTTAGGGACTAGGACTCCCAAGGAATGAATCTTATTTCAAATTTCCTGGCACAAACTCAACCAAATTTCTGGTGACAACTTTGCAAATGACAGTATATGGGCTACTGTAAAATGTGTCACACCGTTATTTGTTTCTTAAATATTTCTGTTTACTATATCCATGTACTTTTCTGAATAAGAACTTCCAAGAGGCTGTAAGTTGAGTCCTGTTTCCACACTGGCTTATATTTTAACACTCAATTACAAGGTTGTCAGGGCTCTTTTTGCAGATGAATGTATTGCATATCTTTCTAGAATCTTTTGGCCAAAGTAATCAGTGTCAGTAATCAGTAATTTCAGCCAGCATGTTTAATGCTGAAATAAAATAATAGAGCATATTTTTTACCTATGTCTGTTGTTCAGGCATCTTCTTTGATGACCTGAGAATCACTGGCTTTATACTTGGTCAGTTGCAGTAATTCACGATGATGCTGACTGTGCCATCCTCAGCTTATGCCCACATCACAGAGATGGGGACAGGATGACACAGCTTTGCTTTGCATCCCTAAAGTCCCTAGGAGGACTCTCCTTTTCTCTGCTTTTAGGCCATATTGCACGTTTGGACTGCTATGGTCATCACATCCCCAAGCTGTCATTGTACCTTGAAAACATTCCCATGTTATTTAAATAGAAGTGTAATCTGTAGCCCAAAAATTGGGGGGCGGGGAGAACTTCTGCTGGACAGATAAGTTGAACTGTGAGTATGTCTTCTGATTCAACACAAACTCCGTCATAACTCAGTGTTATTCACAGTGAAGAGACAAAGAAAAAAAGAATAAAATTAAATACATATGGTGAAATAATGTCTATAAGACACCCACACCGAGAAGCACCCACTTCCACCCTCTCGTCCACCCCAACCCTTCCATTTCAGAAAGACCATAGCTAGTTGTCCAGGTGCTCTGGGATCCTTGGACAAAACTGCCATAATTGTGATTCTCACAAAAAGTAGATTAGTGCGGGTGAAAATATCTCCCAAGAATGTGCAATCATACAGAACCCATTTTGTATTATTTGCTTCCAACCTTTAAATATCAATCCAGAAAAAAAAGTATCATCTTTCTTCTAGAAAGGGAGATGGTCCAGAGTCGAAGGATGTCAAAGAATCTCCCAGGAAGTAGAGGAGGACGAGCAGCCCTGAGATCGTTCAGTGGAATCCAGGAAAGGTCATTACTGAAATGTTTCAAGAGCAGCAGATGTTGGAGTTAGTAAACATGTGGGAAGATGGGAGTGAAGCGCCCCCCCATCTTCATCCCCCACATTCTCCCTAGAACTCTCCAGAGGTGCACAGGGCCACAAAATACTTCCTCCAATTTTCCCATGTCCCCCAAAGAACTGGCAGGTACAGAGATGTTTGATTTAAACAGTGGGAGCTTGAGTTGAAGAGAAGGATGTTCCCAAGCACACGAGTCAAGACCAAACACCTCACAGAGCTGCGGCCTTCCCAGCAACGCCATGTGACATGGGATACTGTTCAGCCCCGGGAGGCAGCGCTGCTGCTCATGGGGCTGATAACAGAAGGGATATTCTCCCTTTGGCATTCAAATCTAAAGGGGCCGAGAAAACTCCTGACTAAAATGCATTCTCACTCAGGAGAAATGAAGATTAATACACACTAAGGAGATCTGTGGCGTTAGGGACAGAGTTTAACAGGATAAGAAGGAAACATCCACATCTATTAGCCTGCACTGTAACTCCAGCTGGCAAGCTGCAGGTCTCCGATGAGTATTGGAAATGTAACTAAACAATCTTTCAGTGTCATGAATACCTGAGGGGAGATAAATACAACTTTAATGCATTTTATCTAAATCAAAGCTAAGATAAAGGAGGCAGCAGGATATACTGCAGACGCAAATGAACCAATGATTTCCTTGAAAATAGAGTTTAAGATCACCATTAATATTTCATATCAAATGAAAATATATTACTATTTAAATTTAGGTGCTCTTAACAACACAGTCACTAGGAAGAGGAAATGAGATTATTGACCTACTCGGTGAGGACATGTATTTTAAATTTCTGCACAATGTGCCATTCTCTTATTGTAAAAGAGAATATTTGTTCAGGAGCTGGGCTAATGATTAAGAAAAGAAGGCTAATCAGATAAAAGTCACTTTTTTGTCCAAAAAGAAGATATTCTTAGTTTTTATCTAATAATCGTCACCTTCATCATTATTTTGTTGCTTGTGAGGCAGTATAATAAATTGCTTATTGACAATGTCTCTGATGTCAAATTTCAGTTCATTCATTTAGTAACAATGCAAGTCTTCAACAAGTTCTTTACTCTCTCAGTTTACCCATCTGTAAGAGAGGGATATTCGCAAAACCCACTATTCCGTGATTGAGACAGTTACATGAGGTATGTAATCTGATAGAACACTTACTTAGAACAGAGGTCAACATAGCAGATGCTACTGATGCGTTAACAGTTACACACATGTCTACTGATAATAGGTTTGGTGCCATCTAAAGTTCATATTGTATTTTAACACTTAATAAATATATATTTATACCATGCATTAAAAATCTGTTTCTGGGGGGTTTCATGTATGCTCTATTTGTTGTCTGGGACATCTTTTCTGCACAGAGAAATCTGAACTTTGTGCATGGTTGCAAAGCTAGGCCCCAGTGCCCTTCAAGCTCCCTTTCAGCCGGTCAGAGCCCAGCCAGCTCCATGACAGTTCTAAGGACATGCTCTGCATTGTAAGCAGGCTCCAAAGCTGGAGCATCACTCCTTCTGTCCTGGAAACTACGTTCAGTTTTCTTCCATCCCCACTGTACACTTTCATTGGCCTGTCTGCACACCAGCTTCACTGGAGCAACTCCAGTGCCCTTTAACTCTGTTTATGCCCATAAGGATAATTTGTTAAAGGTTTAAAAATGTGCTGTCCACTTTACCAATATGTCCTTAATAACCTTAGTATTTCAAGAGTGCTTGAAGATTACAAATACAATCATGGTTTTAGAAATCCTTCAGTGCTCTTCTTGTTAGTAGATTTCATCAACAGAGAGATTTTTTTTTCCTTCTACCCCAGAGGGTCCATGTGGGTGTTTTTATCCCCAAATTCTAAAACAAGAGGTTCTTTTTTGCCTTTACTCTTGAAGAAAAATTTGACAGCCTGTACAAACCTTGATTAACAATAATTTATCCAAAACTGTGTTGATTCTATGAATCGTTAAACCATCTATCTATTCAATACCTGATTATCTGTCCATCTCTTTTATCTATCATTTATCCAGCTGTCTGTATATCTAGCACTCATAATCTCATTAAATCTATCTGTAAGGCAATAAAATAAATTATTTAAGGCTGGGATGTAACTCAATGACAGAGCACTTGGCTTGCATGCACAAGGTCCTACAGTCCATTCCCAGTACCAAAAATAGAAAAGTAAAACAAACAAAAAACAAGAAGAAAAGAAGAAAAGAAGACATTCTGGCTAAGCATGGTGGTACACAACTGTGATTGTCACACTGAGGAGGCAGAGGCAGGAGGATCATGAGTTTAAGGCCTGTCTGGGCTACATAATGTGACCCCCATCTCAATACATAAACAACAATAACAAATCCATGCACATTTATTTTAATTTCTGTTAAGAAACAGTACCGATGTTTAGAGAGTCCTGAGTGCAGTCCCAGGCTCATCTGCACTGCCACCTGGTTTTGACATGGAACAATAGAAGAAAATCTAGCTGATACCATTGTATCCAGAGACACCTGCTATCAAGAGGTCCACATCCCTGACAGTGCTGAGCCAGGCCCAGATGCCCAGAAGAGGAGGTGAGCGCCCTGGTCCCTGGTGAAAAAGATCAGCCTGGGGAACTGGTCTGTGCAAACTAGCAGAATCACCTCAGGACGCCACATGCATCCCGGAGGTGTCACAATGGTGCAGGAAACAATCCCACTTCTGACTGAAAGGGTGAATAAAATTATTCCTTGGTGGTCTTAGATGGGACGATCTTCTCAATCACTGTTGAAAGTGATGTTGGGTAAAAATGTGCAACGACTTTTTGTTTTACCTAATAATGGGAACTTAGGGGACACATAGGTGTATTTACGTCAATAATAAAAGACTATTTGAAAGAGGTACTTTCCAGACATTTTAAGATGTAAAGTCGTGAAGGAATTTAGGACTACTGTAATATATGTAATTCTGAGGACCATACGTTGCTTATTTTATTTTTTGTGGTTTTGAACAGTAAAGTCAAATTTCAAGTGAAAAGGAAAACTGTTTAAGGGGTGCAAGTCTTAATCCCCTTATCACTCACTTGCTCTTTTTTCTGAACCTCCTCTTTCCCCAGTCTCCATCTAATTCATTTCAGGAAGACATATAATAATAACAATGTTTCTCAGAGTCTGCTATGCTTCAAGGTTCCAGATGATGGTAAACTAAGAAGCTAAGCATTTTCACCAGGGTAACTTATATTTGAAAAAACAAAATACCAAATTTTAAGAAGTCTGAATAAGCAACAGTAACTGACAGCCTTTTGAACAATGTCCTAAGAAGTACCCAAGGTTAAAAATCTGCCAGCTCAAAGAAATATGGAGGCCAATATTTGAGAAGATTATTCTAGAAGGTAATGGAAATAATCCTCACAGTTAGATAATAGAGCCTTTCCATAGTAACATAAATGATATTTAAAAATGGAAACATTAAGCCATTGTAAGAGAAGCTTCAATATTAATGGGGGACATACACAGAAAAAATGGTTTAATGACCCTTATCTGATTATAAAAACAGCACAAGCAACTGTATTAGATAAATAGGACATTAAAACTAGTGTTAACTGGTAAGCAGCTTGAAAATATCTAAATTAATGCATTTTTAAATCAAATTTAATAGTCACTAAAGGAATATTAAAGAGATGTCCTGGGTGTGCTGTGACATTGGTAAACTTGAACTTACAAAAGGAACGGAGAAAACAGCAAGGAAAACAAATTGTAGGAAAACTGGAGGACGACTTAGTTACTGTGCGGGATGCTTTAGTGTCAACTTGACACACCTGGGCTGAGGGAGCCTCAGTTGGGGAACTGCCTTTATTGGACTGGCCTGTGGCCATGTCCGTGGGGCACCTTCTTGATTGATGAGTGATATGGAGGGGCCCAGCCCATTATGGGTGATGCCATCCCTGGGCAGGTGGGCCTGTGTTGCTTATGAAGGCAGGCTGAGCAGGGGACAGAGGAGCAAGCCAGTAAGCAGTGTCCCTCTATGGCCTGTGCTCCAGCTCCTGCCTCTGGGTTCCTGCCCTGAGTTCCTACTTTGGGCTCCTTGATGAACTGTGACCTGGTAGATGTAAGATAAATAAACCTTTTCCTCTCCAAGTTGGTAGTGGTCAGAGTGTTTTGTCACAGCAATGGAGAAACAAACTAGGACAGTTAGGTTGGGAATTCTGTAACTGAAGATGCATGAATCTTCACACCCATGAAAAGTTAAATAACAGAGTAAGCATTCAATACATAAGCACACTATCCACGTACTTACTGCCAGCCTGGTCAGACGCTTTTCTCTGGACTTTGGTTAACTTTACCTGTGCTGTAAAATCTTCCACTGGAGGAAAGAACCAAGGAAGTTTCCACTGCACACATCATAGATTCTGCCACCCCTCCCCTCAGCTCCGCTCACCCAGACACAAAGAATCCTATTTAGTAACAGATGGACACCTCAGTGCTTCAGTTTTGGGTGTTGGTGGGTGGCAGGGAGATGCTGTCCTGCTAAGTGCTGGCTCAGCCACTCGACCCCTTTTCTAAGTTCTTGCACAGCGGAGGAACTCCTGGAGATAGCTTGCTGTGTGTGATCATGCTATGCCTCCAGACCTGAAAACTGAACTCACTTCTCAGGTGGGTGGGTGAGCTCAGAGATCACCACGTGCCTCGTAGAATCAACAAGCTCATCAGTGCTCTTCGCTGCTCACAACACACCTCTGGTTTCTAGGCTTTAACCTGACCCAACCCCAAGTTAAACTCCTAAGTGAAAGGTTGCTATCTAGTAACCAACCTACTCAGGCCAAAGTTCATCAGACGGGTTGCCTTGATGCAATGCTGAATCTTAAATATGCAAACTAGGAGGCTGGAGAGATGACTCAGCAGTTATGAGCACTGGCTGCTCTTTCAGGGGACCCAGGTTTGGTTCCCAGCATCCACATGGCCACTAACAACTGTCTGAAACTCCAGTTCCAGGGGACCCGATGCCCTCTTCTGACTTCTGCAGGATTGCATGGCATGGGGGCCTTTACATACATGCAGGCAATACATTCATACACATAAACAAAAATTAATAATAAATTAAACTATTTAAATATTCAAACTAGATCTATTATAGTTTGATATATAAAAGAGGACGGTATCAGAGGCTGTCCCCAAGAACCCAGAGCCCAAAGATACCTTTCTCCATTGCACCTGTGAAATCGTGATCGCTAGAAAAGTTCAGAGACACACACAAATTCTCCAGAGCCAGAAAGGCCATTTTAATGCTGTCTTCAATTAGGGACCATAGCCACCACACCAGCTTCCACGTTGCTGATTTTACACAGTTGGTCCAACTCTGAAGGTGGATTCCAGAGGGAAGTAGTTGTAGTTGCAAAGGGATCCGCAGCCAGAAAGGGTCAAGCTTTTCCCTCTGTATCATTTGAAGGCAGCACTTAGATGGATATATTATCCCTTCCTTCTTAGCTTTCAAAGCCATGATGGTGTTTTCTTTTCTCTCCCCATTTATCACTGTCCAACCTTTCGAACTGTGATTCTGACACACAGATTGAAAGGAGCCTTTGTTGATAAGACCTTGTTTTGTTGTGCTTTTGTTCCCCCATGGAGCTGGATGTTTTCTTGAATGTTCTAAAATCAGATGGAAGCCTTTCCGAATCCATTTTCCAAGTGAGAAATAGAAACAAAAACTGGCAAAGAGAAAGAAGCAATATGGTCTCAAAGATCATGGTGGCTAACGTCCCGGTCTGCAGTCCCTCCTCACAGTGTGGAGGTCCGGGTCTGCAGTCCCTCCTCACAGTGTGGAGGTCCGGGTCTGCAGTCCCTCCTCACAGTGTGGAAGTCTGGGTTTAAAGTCCCTCCTCACAGTGTGGAGGTCCGGGTTTGAAGTCCCTCCTCACAGTGTGGAGGTCCGGGTTTAAAGTCCCTCCTCACAGTGTGCAGGTAGCTTATGTCCTTTCCCTAAGACTCCATCCAGTTGGCACATCTTGTCAGTCTCACCCAACAGGAGGAACTTGTGATATTCCTGAAATCCAGCATTGCTTAATGCTGTGGCTCTTTCTTTTCCTAAGGAACATCTCACTATCTAGGCAACTGTATGGATGTCTGACACATATCTGAATATTTGCCATATGTAGAAACAGTCCTGAGAAAATTATGTGTAATGACATTGAAAAGGTAAAGTATCACATGGAGAGGCCATGGGTGGCCAGCCAATAGAGTCAATCATTTGCATGTTCCTACATTGACACCATGAATTATTATACACAAATCTGGCAATTTGTGACTTTCAGCTATAATTCTTATAAACTCAGTTTTGGTTTTTTAACTTTTAAAAAAATTTTATTTATTATTTTTATTTTATGTGTATGCGTGTATTGCCTGCATGTAGGTAAGTGCACCCGTGTCGTGCAATGTCCACAGAGGTCAGAAAAGGCTGTCGGATCCCCTGGGACTGGAGTTACAGACAGTTGTTAGCTGCCATGTGGGTGCTGGGATCTGAACCTGGGTCTTCTTCAAGAACAACTAGTGTTCTTAACCACTGAGCCACCTCTCCAGCCCCAAGTTTTGATTTTTTAATCAGTACCAGCAACTACTCTTCCATAGGGCAGATTTATATAGTGTCTTCATTCTTGTCCAAACTCCTTTTGGAACACAGTTGGTTACAGATCTAGTTTTTTTTTTTTTTTTTCATATCAGGTCAAGTCCCTTCCGCAGTATCAGCCAAAGCAAAATATCGGATTATAAAGCAAATGATGCCAAGGTGTGGCACCCCAAAGGGCTGACAAGGCTATTCTGTTATACAGGCAATTGAGCGTCTTCTTTCTAAACTGGCAGTTATAGTCATGGGCATCAAGTGGAGGCCTGATGCTTACCAGCACTCACTCAACTCACCAAATATAATTGTTTGGGAAAATATAAATGACAAACTGACCTTCAGATTAATAGCTACATATTGGTAAAGTACAAATCACTTTTAACAGCTACATTACTTTAGCTAAGAGAAGCTTGCTAACTGCTCTTTAATTAAGTACATTTAATGACCTTAAGGGGATTAGTAGTCTTGTCTGGTGATCAATAAGCAAACCAAGATGGCTGCCTCATAAACTGGGGTGAAGAACCACAGGAATCCAAACGGCTAATGCCCTCTAGTTTTCCTTCCTTTTTCAATTCTTTCCAACACTCAGGAAACTAAAAGTCCCAGGGAAGAAGAGTGCGCTGGTATCTGATTTTCTCTGAACACAGATATTTATTTCAGCAAAGATGATTTTAAATGTAGTACCAAAAATCCCAATGACAAGCAGTAGATCCTTTCCTGCCAATCAATTACAATGCCGATATAACATTCTCTGATGTCCCATTCAGCAAGTTATTGGTTAATTAACTGTTAATACCAGACTTAATTTGTTCATATGTGAAATTACATAGGAGGCATCATATGTCTTTTGTAATGTCTACATCTTCTATTTTACATAGGTAATGGTTAAAAATCTTTTCTGGTTAAAATGGTTAAAAATCTTTTAGTTGCAGAATCATAGTGCCATGGAGACGGGATAGGGTTGACCATAACGGCTTTGGAGCTGTATTTTGTTCGGTACTTCCAAAGTGCCTGACCTTCGGTAAATTTGTCTTCCCTTCTGGGCTCAGCATCCTTGTAGAAAGTGGACTTGATTCTCATCATGGGAAGAGTGGGAGTCCAGAATCTATATCACAATATCCTCAAAGCAGGTACGGCTTACCAGCTACCAGTACCTTTCCTACTCTGTTCTCTGATGTCTCTATCTGATCCAGAAACAGCCTGATAGATACTGTACAAGTTACAGATGTAGCTGGTGTTCATGCCAGACTGGCTTTCTGTTTGGTTTTGTTTTCTGTTTTTCAGTACAAGGTCTCACTCTTAGCCGAGGCTGGCCTGGAAATCACTACGCCGTCCAGTGTGGCCTCAAGTGCTCAGCAGTCTCTCAAGGGCTTACGTTAGAGGTGTGAGCCAGCACACCTGGTCACAAGATGGCCTTGTAAAGTCTTCTAGAGTCACTTTCCTGTCTAGTATGGTAAAAACATAGCAGTTATTCCCCAAGATTGGAACTTAAAAGCTGAAAGAATCTGGAAAACAGGCTAACTAGCTGGGGATAAGGACAAACTTGTCATAAATATTAAATTATATGGTAAGACATGTATTTTGGAATAATTTCAGAAACTGCCTGTATGAGTTACTTTTCTCTGTGCCGTGACAAAATTATCATCTGACAAAAACGACTTAAAGGGAAAGGATGGATTTGGGCTGGTGGTTTGCAGGCAAAGTCCACCAGGACAGAGAAAGTGTGGCAGTAAGAATGTGAGGCAGGTGGCTACACGGCATCTACAGTCAGTGAGCAGAGAGTTGAAGGCTGGCACGCACCTGCCTCTCTCCTTTTTACTCACTCTGGGACACCAGCTCATGAGACCCTGAGATGGCGCTGCCAACATTTAAGGTGGGTCTCCCTCCTTGTTTTTTCAGCATTGAAGGCTGTCACTCCTCTGTTAAACCTCTTTGGTATTGTCTTCACATACACACCGAGAGATGTAGCTCCTAGGTGATTCCAGTGCAGCCAAGTTTATAATGAGGGCTAACCATCACACTGCCAAAGAGAAAAGTAAAGATAGCACTGAATATGTAATAAAGTTACTAACAATTCACAGATCCCTTAGTAAAGGTCAGCTGTTTTTGTTTGATTTTGTTTTTGATTTTTGAGACAGGATCTTCCTGTATGCCAGCTGGCCTGGAACTCTCTGTGTAGACCAGATCCCACAGACGTCTTCCTGCCTCTGCCTTTCAAGTGCTGAAATTAAAGGAGTGCACTAATATGTCTGGCTTCATATACTATCTTAACCATAAAAATGACCTTTGGTACAAGTGAAGCTCTCATCACTCATCAAAGAAACTTCCGGTTAGAACATACAGACAGTACTACAAAGTTCCACAACTGGTCACACACAGAGAAAAGGTGCCTGTGAAGTGTGCAGCCCTAGGAGACACATCTACAATACAACTTCCACAGGTAAGACTCAGGAAACATCTCAGAATAGGGGCGGGAAAGAATAGGACTCCTATATGGCATCTCATTCACGTATGGCTCCGGGACCATTGTAGAAGTGGTGCTGGAGAATTATAAGAGTTAGGGCTGGTTTCTGAACACAGGGAAGCAGAGGCTTTCAGGCCACTGGAAGCTTGCACATGTGAACTTGTAGCAATGGTGGCATCGAGCACAGGGCCCATGTCAACTCAATTAAACAAGGGCTCAGAGGGGAGGAGAGAAATGAGTGGCTGGTACTAGACTGAGAACTAATGGAGACTGATTGATGCTGGATGAGGGAGAGTATGCTTTATATATAATCTCTAAATGGGCTGACTAGACTCCAGTGGATGAATTTACACTGAAGGACATTTGAGAGTAAATGCTTGATTGGATGGGACTTAGCATGTATGGAGGAATACATGAGGTTTGTTGGGGGTGTGGGGAACTCACGGATGGGGGAGGGGTCTAAATTTGTTTAAGAACTGTTAAGAACTGTTGTATGAAATTACAAAAGCTCAGTAAAAAATAAATAAAAAGATTCATGATACTGAGCAAAAGAGAATAATAATGTATCTCTCAGCTCTCACCAGCAAAGCTTCTTCACGCAACTGATGGTGATTGACCCAGAAAGTCACAACTGGCCAAAGTGCAGAGAAAAAGGACTGCAGAGTGCTTATCCCTGAGTAGGACAAATTCTGACACCCAAGGCTCAGGGACCATTGTGGAAGAGGGGGTTGAAAGATTTTTAAGAGCCAGAGGTAGTGAATGACCACAAGGAAAGAGTTCTCCAGGCAGCTGGGAAGTTACTCATATGAACTCACAGCAAGAGCCACTCAAATTCAAGCCAGACAAAAATCCCAGCACAGCAGTGGGGAAATGGGTAAAAAGCATCAACCTTACCTGAGGTATTATTGGCAACCTATAATTACTGGGAGAGGGAGAGTTTGTTTTCTTTAAGGGTGTGACACTAGGTAGGTTGACCAGGCTCCAGCAGATGGATACGCACTAAAGGACATTTGGGGCACAAACTTGACTCGATTGGCCTTAATATAAATGATAGAGTATATGAAATCTGGCGGAGGGGCTATAAGTGGGATGCAGATAGGGGAGAGGGTCTGAACATGATAAAAATATAACGTATGAAGTCCACGAAAATTCAACAAATAATAATAATAATAGTAAAAATAATAAAATGACCTTCTAGGCAAGACTTGGTGGTACAGACCTTTAATCCAAGCACTCAGGAGGCAGAGGCAGACAGATCTCTGTGAGATCAAGGCCAGTCTAGTAGTCTACATAGTGAGTTCCAGGTCAGCTGGTGCTACAGGGAAATCCTTATTCAAAAAAAAAAAAAAAAGACAAGCAAGAACTTTCCACATGTGAACATTGAAAAACGTTCTCGAGCACCGAGTATTTCGGCAAAGTCCAGGCCTCTCCTTATGCTGGTTATGTTCTTACACTCTAAGAGTAAGAAGCCAAGCCCATTCTGCAATTTTTCTTTAAAAATGCCAAGTCTCTGGCTCAGACCATCACTGCCCCACATATTGTCACTGCTCTGCAACTCCATGCTTTCCATTTGTAAAGAACCAATCAAAGGGTCAGATTGTCTCCACCCCACTGTTATAGACTATTCATGCCTAACTCCTACTGGGCTTGACTCCACGTGGTGTGTCTAGGAGAAAGTTCCCAAAGCCCATCCTTGCTGACTCCAACTTACCATGTGGGAGTGAGGGGGAATTCCCTGTGTTCCCTGAAGGGCTTCCTGCACATGGGTGCTGATCATGGGATAGAGCCTGCAGTGCATGTGCATGGCTAAGCCTTCTGGACCGGAAGAGACATGAGCATTGCTCTTGATGATTTGCCAGCCAGCAGATCTTCAAATGCTGAAACACACATGCAGCATCCTTCTCACGCTGGGGACCATATTCTAGAACAAAACGTCCCCACTGTCCTTTCATGTATGAACTTAATCAAATTGCATGTTCTCTGTTCATCTGGATGACCTGTAGACATACAGACCTCAAAAACAACAAATGTTATTATAGAATCTATTTCATCCTAAACAGCCATCGTCATTAAACACAAACAAACAGAACAAATCAAACAAACGAACAAATCCACACTACTAACTACTCATTTAAACATTCCCTCAAGGGTGCTAGAGTGATGGCTCCAAGGTTAGAGCACATTTTGTTGCTCCAGAGGAACTGACTTCAGTTCCCAGCACCCACATAAGGTGGCTCACAACTGCGTGGCCTTCTTCTGGCCTCCACAGGCACTGCATTCATGTGCACAAGACCACACTCAGACATAAACACATAATTACAAAAATAAATGGTTTCCCCACGTCCTGAGCAATGCAATTAAAATTTCCTATATTTCCAGAGTCGGGTGTCGAGTAAGACTAGCCTCATCAGTGAGCTCTGGGTTTGACTGAGAGGCCCTACCTGAATGAGAATGTGGAAACTAGATCAAGTATGATTCCCTACATCAACTTCAGATCTCCACATGCCTGCATGCACACGTGCATGCATATTCCTACACATGTACACCCATACACATGCAAACACACACACACACACACACACACACATTTAAAAAGGGGGGGGGATGTTTTCTTCCCAAACTTAAAAAGGCAAATGTTAGGGCTGGGGAGATGGCTCAGTGAGTAACAGCACTGACTGCTCTTGTGGATGACCCAGGTTCAGTTCCCGGTACTCACATGGCAGCTAACAACTGTCTGTAAGTCCAGTTCCAAGGAACTGGATGTCTTCTTCTGACCACCATGGAAGCAGTCATGTGGTGCACTTACATACATGTAGGCAAAACACTCATACATACATAAGAAAGAAGAAAACAGCTAAAGACAAATGATTACTGCTATCCACACCCATAAATCGACCAATAACAACTAAAGCCTCAGAGAAGACTCAGAGGAAAAGTAAAAATGTTCAGAATTAGGTGCTTGGAACAGAACCTTACAGAGACTAGGGACGCAGGAGGAGGGATGGGCAGCAGCAGGGAAGGTCACATCGACTTTCCTGAATGTTCTTTCCAGGTCCTGCTTTGACTTGCCTTAACCTAAACAAGAATATCTAACCAGGGGATCAAATATGCTTCCTTGTCCTCATATTGTAACTTATTCTCTACCTTGCAATAGTCTGTATCTCTTTCCCCTCGTAAGAAACATTATACCCAATGTTTCCTCACATTGGCAGCTCCTGCCTTCCCTCCCCATGGCACTGAGGTCCCCAACAACCCCGTCATCTTGAAGCGTGTCAGAAGAATGACCCTGATTCTTACAGTCCTCTTCCATGTATGGGTAACCCACTTTGGAGTCAGATTGTAGATTCCTTCTGCTGCAAATTACAAATAGGGACCAGGCTTGTGAAAAACACTGCAAAGAACCTTCTTTCTACGTTTTTATTGCCTACAAAATGCCAGGAGAGTTTCCAAGCAAGAACAATCACTGTTAAAGAAAATAGGACATAAAATAAACTGTTATTACCTGAAAAACAGCTGTATTTCCTTTCCTTCCCATCAAAACAAGAAAGCTCCCTGTATACTCTGATGGGAGGAGTTGCTATCAAACTTTTATTTCTCTAACACTAGATATTTGTTCCTCAGTTAGGAATGTCTGAACAAACAAACAAACGAACGATGTGGTACTCAAAATTTTATCAGCCAAAACATGAACAAAATAATCAAAGAAAGGACTTTTTGATTGACCAAGCCCATTATTGGTCTAAGAAGGAGGGGAATACCAAGGTCAAGAGCAAGTGTTCTGCAGTAGGGCAGATCAAGCCCATGCCAGGTGGGCTTCCTGTGTATGTTGGATAACCAGTTGTTCACTTGACACACCTAGGAAGAGGGAGATTGGGGAATTTCCTCTCTGGGATTGTCCTGTGAACATGTTTGTGAGACGTTTTCTTGATTCTTGATGTGGGAGGGCCCAACCTACCGTGGATGGTGCCACCCCTGGGCAGGTTGTTCTATGTTGTATATGAAAGCAGGCTGAGCACAGGCCAGAGGAGCAAGTCAGTAAGCAGCGTTCCTCCATGGTCTGTGCTTCGGCTCCCGCCTCCAGGTTCCTACCCTGGCTTCCCTCAGAGACAGACGATCACTTAGGAAAATAGGATGAATAAATCCTTTCCTCCCCAGGTTGGTTTTGTTCCCAGTGTTTTACCACAGTAATGGAGCATATCCAGGACAGAAGTTGGTACCAGGAGGAGGGTATTGCTGTCATGGACGTGTCTCAGAGCATTGTGGAGTTTTTGAAGCTGAGGATTAGAAAAGTGCTTAGAGCTCAGTGAGCTGTTCTGTGGGAATTCAGAAGATAATGTTGAAAGAGGTGAAGATGATGGAAGCCTGGCTTGTGAAGCTCCAAGGAGAAGACTGTGTGTGCTGTGGAAAGCAGGGCCAGAGAAGTGGAATGCCCCCAGCCTTTCAGGGCCCAAAGATGGTGATTGAATCCCAGATGTCTGCACTGATGTGCTTTGGTTTGATTAAGGGTGCCCTGGCTCTTCCCTCTTGAAATAAGAAGTTTGTAATTTTTTTTTTTATATTTACAGTAGCCCACAGTTAAGAAACTTTGGATTATTTTAAAGAGACATTGAGCTTTTAGAGTACTGGAATTTTTATGGGTTGTGGGACTTTTAAAGATGTACAATGTTTTACATTGTGATGTTAATATTAAAGAGAGATCTTGGGGATAGAAATGGAAAGGTTTTAGTTTAATAATAATGTGTTTGCGTGACAAGTTGACAAAGGGTCAATTGTGTTTTTATTTATTTATTATTTTTATTTTATGTATATGAGTGTATTGCCTGCATGTATGTGAGGGCACCCATGTCATGCACTGCTGTGGTGGTCATTCCCCTGGAACTGGAGTCAAGGATGGTTTGTAGCTGCCATGTGGGTGTTGGGAATTGAACCCAGGTCCTCTGGAAGAGCAGTCAGTGCTCTTAACCACTGAGCCATCTCTCCAGCCAGACCAGGGGTGGGGGGTGGGGTCAATTGTACTGGATATCTTCAGTTGTCAACTTGACACACCTGGGAAGAGGGAGCCTCAATTGGGGAATTTCCTCCATTGGACTGGCCTGTGGCCATGTCTGTGGGGCATTTTCTTAATTGTGTGATGTGGGAGGGCCCTGCCCACTGTGGGCCGTGCCACCTCTGGGTAAGTGGTCCTGTGTTGTATCCAAAAGCAGGCTGAGCACAGGCCAGAGAGGCAAGCCAGTGAGTAGCATTCCTCAGTGCTCTCTGCTTTTCTTCCTGTCTCCAAGCCTCCTTCCTTGCTTAAGTTTCTGCCGGTATCCCTCAGTGGTAGCCTATCATTTGGATGAGTAAGATGAAATAAACCCTTTCCTTTCCAAGTTGATTTTGATCCCAGTGTTTCATAACAGTAATAGAACATAACTCAGAAAGTATGTGACCAGATGGGGGGACCGTCACCTCTACAAGCTGTGGTTTTCTTCTTGTCTGAGGAGGGACAATCATACTTCATGGGTCTCAAGTGTTAAATGAAATAAAATGTGGAGCTGTACCTGACCCACCAGAAGCACCAGATACACGGTGGATAGTATGCTGAAACCGTGAACAGGAAATTATGTCATGTCATAATTTTATAACATCTAAGGAGACCTAATGAAAATCTAAGAATAGGGTCAGTGAGATGGCTCACTGGGCAGAGCATTTGCTGCCAAGCCTGACGACTTGAATTCCATCTGCAGGACCCATATGGTAGAAGAAGGGAATTGACTCCTCATTATTTTATTTTACAAACTATTAAGATCTAGACTAAGACCACACTGTGATATGCCCCCCTACTTCTGGGAAGTAAATTGAGAGAGAGAATTGAAGTTCTTCTTCCTTTCCTTTAATCCCTTGCTAGCAATAAACTCATACAACAGACTGTCCTCTCTTGTTTATTTTGTCACCGCAGTTTTGGGATAACTATTCAAGTATATTATATTGTTTTAAAGACAATTCCAATGACAAAAGAGAATTTCGAAAAGCTAGTGATGTTATACTCAGAGACAAACTATTACTTTCAAAATCAAGTTAGCCAAGAATAATAGCTTCCCCAAAGAACCCCTACATGACCTGCAGTGGTTGAATGAAAGCTCAGCATCAAAGACACAAATGCTTCACCTAATTCTCCCCACCTCCCTTAGCGTCATCTTGCTTCATAAGCTCTTTCATTCATTCCAGGACAAGCTGGGATGATAAATGAACACAGGCTTAGATAGATGAAGACACTGGTCCTGTCTGTCCTGCAAGTGCAGCCTTGGGAAGCACAAGCTGAGCACCTGTTCTTGCTTTTCCAACAATAGCTCTCCCTGTCTTTGTTTCTGAGCTCCTAAGTTGGAGATAGTGACAGGTACTGAGTGGCTGCTTTCTTCTCCTAACGTTCTTTTTTTCCATAGGCAACATCTCCCTTTTCTTGTGATTAAACGTTTTGCTTTGCCTTCTATGGGTGGAAGGCAAAGATGTAAGTTCCTATGTAATTTTCTTAACATGACTATGAAATAAATAATTTAATTTCTGTCTCATTCCATTAAGTAGATTTGCAGGAAGAGTACCGAAGGCTAGATGTTAGCAGAAATACTTGCAGGTAAAGTATTTCTACTTTCAAACCTGATATAAGTTAATATGAGCCTTACTCTGAAGGGAGGAATGCAGGCAGAAGCATGTGCGTAAGTTCCTCACACAGAAAAGGCATTCAGTGCCAGGAAGATTGTAGCAAGTCCAGATGGTCAGGGTCTGACCCAGTGAGGGGGAGAAACATCACATAGAATCTGTGTGAAGAGCACTGAGTAGCTTTGAAAAATGTTAATAATATGGATTATGGTGACAGAGTAAAAGAACAGAACTAGAATTGAGTAAATAGTCTAACCATGATGTTGCTTTCTTTTTATTACTTCATGTCTATGATTTCAATTAAAACATAAGACAGTCAAATGTCAGTGTTAGTCTGAGCACTTACATTGGCGTGTGCTGATGTTACTGGGAGTTGAAAGAACCAATCAGAAAGGCAAACACCCATGGCACCCAAGTGGTTTCCATGTTACCAAGCACAGCACCTTTGGGAGTTCACAGTTGACCTCTAATTGTCACCATTCAGCAGCATCTGCTGGCTAGCTCTGTTTAAGATCTCCTCTCCCAACTCTCCCCTCCCTTCCACTCTCTCCATGGAAGCCAACAGCTACTTATTCTTGTTTCAACTAGTTTTTATTCTGAGATGGCATCTTCTTTAGAGAGCAGCTTAGGCTCTCTTTACACCCTCTGGCTGCCCGTGTTTACTCCTTTAGAGATTTACGTTTCGATCTTTTTCTCAGTGGCTGTCCTTCCTCTAACTCAGAAACACAGGAACACAGTGAACATGTCTGTTTCTCTACATCCTACCCAGGTACCACAGGATGGACACACAATGGACGCCATTTATATGTCTCTGGGCTATGTGAGAGATACGATCATATGTAGGGATATGCACCACAAAGGTTGTGCATCTAGAGCTTACTTCCTGTGATGGGGCCCATGATAAGCAACACATAAGACAGTAAGCCATCATGTGTAGCATGTGGAAGATGGAGGCCGACCTGAGAAAACAATAGAACCAGCAAAAGGGACCGTGAGCGGGCATTGGCCTGCTCCAGGGGCGCTTTCATCTATTAGGAAAGAAGGAAAGATAAAAATGAATGAGTTGACATTTTCTCGAGATGTTAAAGGACGACACCAAATGGACCTAAGGGATGGATCCTTAGGACCAGCTTGAGAAAAGAAATAAACACATGCAATTGCATCACAGAGAAAAGCAAAATGAATTCTAGTTTGCTCTATGAAAAAACTTTAAATTCTGAAACTCCGGAGGGACTGAGAAATAAGAGGAAGACACATGAGTGATCAGTGCTACACATGAAGATGGTGTGTGTGACATGAAGTCAAAAGAGGGGATTATTGGGGGGAATGATGAGGCACCAGCAAGAGGGAACAGGGAGGACAGGGAGAGCAAGTGGGGGGAGATAGGCAAGAATACAACATAAGGTTCCTATGTGTGGAAATGCCATCATCAAACCCATTACTTTGTATGCTGACTTAGAACAATTAAGACACGAAGGACGCATCATTGTGGTGAACTGCATAGCAGTCCACACACACACACCTCAGATCCGGGAAGTTGCCTCATTTTGTAAACTGGGTCTTTGTAGATGTGATTAAGCATCTTGGGATGCTGGAGACTGTGTGATGCTCCTTGTGACTAAATGTCACCACAGATACCCTTACAGCAGATATGGTAAGATAGATATCCCACACAGAGAGAAAATGTGAGGATGGAAATGAGAGACTTGCACATACTGGCCTTGGATGGACAGAACCAGTAGCCATGCTGGGGAAGGCGAGGCATAACTGGATCCTGCAGGACCTCCAGAAAGAGAAATTGGGCTCTACATGAAAATATCAGTCAAAGTAATTTGCCCCAGTACAGAATAAAAGTGACAATCTTTCAGTAGGTGTAAGAAAAATTATTTGATGCATTATAAAAATTCCTAGCAATCACTGGGAAGAAGGAGGCGTCCTGTCTCCACTAAATGGTTTTTGGAGACTGGTAAAAGCTGATGGATTTGCCCTGAAGTGGAGAACAAGGCAATGGGGGTCTCCTCTCACCACCTTCATTCAACACGGACCAGAAATCGGGGCCAGTGCAATGTCACAAAGAAAAAGCTAAGAGGAGAGGACTGGGCCTGGTGGGGCAAGCCTTTAATCCCAGGATTTGGGAGGCAGAGGCAAGTGAATCTCTGTGAGATATGGGGCAAACCCAGTCTACACAGAGAGTTCCAGCCCAGCCGAGGCTACAGGGAGACCTTGTCTCAACAACAACAACAACAACAACAACGGCAAGAAGCAATACATAAATTAATGAGTGAAAATATGTTTGCATATAAAAGCAATTTGGAGACCTTGTCTCAACAACAACAACAACAACAACGGCAAAAAGCAATACATAAATTAATGAGTGAAAATATGTTTGCATATAAAAGCAATTTTACAGAAACCACAGATCTATTATTTGAATTTAAAAGTTGGTTATCCATAATGGAGAGGGCAAAATTGATACAGGAAAATCAGGTTGAGGTGGCTGGAGAGATGACTCAGTGGTTAAGAGCACTGACTGCTCTTGCAGAGGATCTGGGTTCATTTCTCAGCACCCACATGGCAGCTAACAACCCTCCTAACTCCAGTTCCAGGGAATCTGATGCCCTCTTCTGACCTCTGTGAGTATTGCATGACATGGGTGCATGTAGGGCATATACTCACACACATAAAGTTAAAATAATAAATAAAATATTGAAAAAGAAAATCAGGTTGAATCTATATATCAACAAAATAAAGAACAAGAAAACTTAAAAGCTAAGGGTTCATACCTTTTTTGATAGCAGTAAAATAGCTACAATAATTATATTTATGCTATTATATAAATTTATTTTAAAGATGTTTTCTTACAAAAGTATCAACATTTCAATAAGATTTAAATAAAATGGACAATCTTCTAAGTTTGTGGATAGCAAATCTCAGTCAAGCTTTTAAGAAAATTATCTATAAATTGAGCTATAGAATTTATGTCATCCCCAATTAAAATTGTGTGTGTGTGTTTGTGTGTGTGTAAGCAGACAGATTGCTTCTATATTTTATATAGAAATACCAACCCCAAAATACTTAGGAAAAGACCCCAGCGAAGTGGAATTTCATTGTTTGATATCTAACCTTACCATAAATGCTTTAAAAGTAAAGAAGAATGTACAACATTGCTATCAATATTGACAGGTGGATCAAAAGAGCAAAATAAGGGTCCATGAAAAATATTCCCATGAACAAAGATCACAGTGGGAAGTGTGGAAATAGGACAGTGTTTTTAACAGACTGTACAAGCAATTGAATGCTTATGTAGAGAAAAAGTATGGAAAGCTTTGCCTCCACTTACTTCATTCACAAAGTTCACAGAAATCAAGTGCAAGTTACACAATGAACCAGAAGAGAAAAGCAAAGAAATCAAATGTCAACAAATCCTATTTGGAGGCTTTTCTTAAACTCATAGAAGTGAAAAATATGTTTTAATTGCAACCAAAATCACTACAATATGCAGGAAAAGAATGATAGCTTCATCATGCAGAGGTTGAAAGCTTCCTCATCAGAATATATAATTAAGAGAGTGAAAATTCAGCTTGTATGATTAGAGAACTTACTTGATTTTAACCAGCTCACAACTAGACTATACTAAAAATATCAAGTCAGTAAATTCAGACCATGAGATCATAAGAGGTTGGTTGACTTGATCAGAAATTTCATTTAGAGAAGATCTAAATGGTCAACAGAGTAAGAAAAATATTCAGTATTATTGGTGTTCAGGGGAGTGAAAAAAAATTAAAATGAAATAAAAATGAAAAGTTGAAACTAAAATGTGAAGTATCACTACATAGCCAGATTAAATATTTTAAAATATGCAATAACGTTAAGAATCTCTGTGGTTCTTTGGCATTGTGAGGGGAGTGGTGCATTGGGTTAGCCACTTTGTGAAATAACTAAAGGCCTATCAGTTGAAATTGATCCCGTGCAGAATCTACATACTGTAACAATGCATTCAGAATGTTTTACCATGCATGTACATTTAGGACAGGCACAAGTCGTTAAGTTTGTAGAAACATTACTTGTGTCAGAAATGACTCTCTATAACCCAAACATATACCTGAAGATAAGCGAACTACTGCTAATTGTAACATGGATCCATTTATCAAAAGTACTGATGATCAAAGACAGAACTGTACACTGCGTGCCTTGGTTCACTTAACTATCAGAAGCAGACAACAGTCTACGCAGTTTGCAGTGTAAACGTGTACAGAAAACGGATCCTGCTTGCCTCTGTTTGGGGTGGAGCCACAAGCATGATGTTGGTGAAGTTAACAGTCTTCAGATTCTGACTTGCTAGACTCTTACATGGGTGTTAACTTCACGAAAGTTCAATGAGGAATGTCTGTTTTATGTATCTTCAATGCTTTAAAACTGGAATGTTATAAGAACACGCATAATGGATAACATATATTCTAAACACATAACAGAGATCAGTTATAACCAAGACTTAAAGCCAGAGATTCTCACAAACTTCTCTCAGAAAATAATAGTGAAAACAAAATAGCAGCCACAAAATATTTAAATAACATTAATAGTATGCTAACAATAAATATGCTTTTCACCACTCAGTATGCACAGTCTTTCTGAGTATAAGCAGAACTTTCTGAAAAATGCGGAATTAACTTAGCGGCAAAAGCTTTATTAGCTACTATATTTCAATCCCATAGAGGCTATGCTCTCAGAACATGAAAAAAATAGAAGTCAATAACATTTAAGATTAATTAAATGTAGACATATATCATGCTACTAAAAGCACTTGATTAAAGAAAAAACATAAAGAAAAGTATGGGATCCATAGAACTAAATTCTAGTAAGAAAATTGCATGGCAGATTTCACAAACCAGTGCTAAAGCCATGGAAATTTGTAATTTTGAATACATTTCTTAAAAAATGGAAAATGAAGTGGAAATATCTATGCACTTACTTTATGTCGGATTAATTTTTCCACCTTCTTTCTCCTATACACACACTGTAATGTAATTTTGCATTCATCTCCCAAAATTACATAATATATCACTCTTTTCTTTGACTTGGGATTGGGCTCTATGACGTTTTGGATGAAGGACAGTGGATAAAAATGAGATAACAGTGATTTGGTGAGACTGGATTGATGGCAGCGGTTAAGAGCACATACTGCTCTCTCAGCACCTGTGTCAGGCAGCTCACAACCTCCTTTAACTCCAGCTCCAGGGGATCCAATGTACTCTTTTCTGTGGGCAGCTGTACTCATGCACACATACCCACTCATACACACACGCACATATACATATACACAAAAATAAAATTTTAAATATCAAATTTAGAACTAGTTTTTTTGCACAGTTTCCATGGGAAGAAGATCTTCTGAGTAGCTGTTGCTCCCTTTTCCATGGACCCCAGAGTGAACTCTGTGGACACACCTGAGCCAGGCTGACCTGCATGTGGGAGCTGGACCAGAGACAAGCCTATCACTCAAAGTACCTCTAAGAAGGTAGTGTGTATTTTGTACTTTACTGAAATTGTGTATTTGTTATGCAGCAAAAACTGACTGATAGAAATATCAGCACCTAGAAATTGAGTTTGAGCCATAACAAAATCACACGATGTGCAATTAGCTTGAGGACAAAGGAGAACCATTTACAGAAAGTCAGGGTAAAATATCTTGAAGACTGGAGAAGGGCAATCAACAGTATCCACTGGTACCTTTGTGGAAGGTCACCTTCAGAAACTAGGGAGGAGAAGAAAGAGCTCACAAATACATCAATGTAGGAATGATGGTTTATGGTCAAACTGCTAGAAATATAGCTCAGTTGCTCTTGATTGACTATCATAAGATAGAGGTGGACTTTGATATGGAGAAGGTCATGGGTTCGGAATTGGTCAGTTTCCAATACAAACTTAGAGAGAATGCGGGATTCTCAGCAACGACGTAATGAATGCACCAGTGCTCTCAAGTGCAAGACTAACGTGCAGAGTGTGATAGTATTCCCCTGTTCAAAATCAAAATAAACCATTTATATACCAGGATGTACACTGGGTCTTGCCATAGCTGCAGATCTATAGGGTATTCAGAAACTGACTCAAAAAAAGCACAAGACCCGTTGGTGATAATTTACCTACATGCCTTTTAATGAAAGACCAGGAGAATTAATGGAAGAATAAAATTCATCCATTGAATTTGATTTACAAAAATGTTAATGTTCTCCAAATTAAATTGTGCCTTTGAGAAAAATCCAGTGTCATTTGCAGAATTTTGAGAATTTGAAGCAAAGAGTTTTGATAGCTATGGGGAAATAATAAAATTTTCCAGCTAAATATGAATTTGAAGAATAAGACTAAGTGTGTGGGAATGAGAGGGACATACACCATCAGACCCTGAGAGAAACTAGAAAACCACAGTAGTGAAATAAGACATCCTGAACAGCATAGACATTGTTGAGAAAGGATGAAAGGGCCAAGCAACGGATTTCTTTATATACAACAGCTCGTGTGATGCACATGTGACATCACCTTTTGGTGAGGAATGAAGGGGTTGGAAAATCAAACAGAATATTATACACATGAAAAATGGATTAAAGAAGACCTAAATGTGAAATTCAAATTATGAAAATACTGTAAAACCTGGAAAAACATATCTTAAATGCTAAAACCATAAGGATAAAACTGGAGAACTTGATTTTATCAAAGCTAATCATTTCAAATTAACAAAGACAAAGGTCATAGTTACTAGATGCATGACAGACAGGAGAAGGCATTTGTGAGAAGTGAAACTGACAGGGATCAATATCTCAAATATACAAAGACGTGTGAATGCGTAAGCAAATGGCAGGGAATGGAATAGAGAAAAAGATCGAAGCTATCAATAGATAACTCACAGAAAGGAAGGCTTGAACAAGTATTGCAAGATACTCAAAGTAAATCAAAACGGTAGTACACCACTCCAAGAATACCCAAGGTGGGAAAGACTTAAGAGCACTATAAAATTACACACTACTGAGGAACAAATAAGGCCTAAACATACTGCTGTGGTAGGTCAAGATAATCTTGTATCACAGGACAATTTCTGTAGTTAAAAAAACCATATAAATGCTTATCGGTGCAGCCATTTTACTCCTGTACTTTATTCCAGAAAATAATTGCATTTGTCCACTTAAGAAAAATATCTGGAGATGTCCATGGTGACATGGCGTATTGGATTAGTGGACTGCAAACTATGTTAAAGGCTCTGTGGCCTGTGGTATATGCATTCAGTGAATTCTGACTGACAGATTTCCTCCTAAAACATGAATAAGTTTAATAGACCGAGCAGAGAGTAAAAAATAAGAAACAGAATAAGGTGTCAACATAAGATTATCTCTGTATATTAAAAGTCTTACCTATAGAAGCTGTTATCAAATAGATTTGAGGGGTTCTCAAGGAGGCATGTGGTAGACAAAGATGGCTTCATAAGAGAGCTCATAGTCTTTAATGGAATCAATAGAATTAACTCAATGATGGGTTCCACATAGCCAAAATAAGAATGCATAGTTAGTATTCATTTTCTACTCCAAGAAAGATCAATAAAGGGCTGCCAGTTAAAGATATCAGGCTGATCAGGATGCAGAGATGGCTCAGCAGTTCAGAACACTGGCTACTCTTACAGAGGACCCAGGTTCAGTTTCCAGCACCCACATGGCAGCCCGCAACCACCTGTATCTCCAGTTCTAGGGGATCAAATGCCCTCTCGGTCTCTATGGGCATCTGCATCCATGCAGGACACATAACTACACTCAGGCACACCTACATACATAAAATAAATAAATCTTTTTGAAAAGAGGTATTAGGCTGGGGAGTTAAGACAAACTAAATCCAAATTTAGCTCAGTCACACATTAGTTGAAAGTTTTTTGGACATGTTAAGTAATGGATGGTTTGAATACACAATTAGCTGAGTCACACATTAGTTGAAAGTCTTTGGACATGTTAAGCAATGGATGGTTTGAATACCAAGATTTCAGAACTCATCAAAGGAGCTTCTTTCTACAACAGATGGAGGATATTGTAGTTTCCCACAACTGGTCACACATGGAGAATATATGTCTGAGAGATGCTCATCCCCAAGTGACACATTTACAGTGCAACCTTTACAACTAAGGCTCATGGAACATAGTAGAACAGGGGTAGAGAGAACACTAATGCATTCCTCAAACTCTTATCAGTGAATCTTTCTCACATAACAGAGTGTGATGCACACGGAAGGCCACAACTGGCCAAGTTTTAGAGAATAAAAGACTGCAGAGTGCATGCCCCTGGATAGGACTCCTATATTAAACCTCACCCACCCAGAGCCCAGGGATCATTTCAGAAGAGGGGTTGGAATGATTGAAAGAGCCAGGGTTGGTGTATGAACATAAGGAAACAGAGGTTTCCAGACCACTGGCAGCTCACTCATATGAACTTGCAGCAAGGGAGGCAACATGCACAAGACCCAGGCCGACTCAATCAAACAAAAACCCAGCATAGAATGAGGGAAATGGGCAGCAGGTCCCAACCCAAGCTGAGGAACTATTGGCATCTGATCTACGGAAGGACAGTAGATCTTCTTTAAGGGAGAGACTCTAGGCTGACTAGACCCAATGGGTGAACTTGCACCTAGGAACATTTGGGTACAAATTCTTGACCTGATAGGTCTTAACATATGTTTCAGAATGCATGAAATCTTATGGGGGGGGAGACATAGATGGGGAGGGAGTCTAAATTTGATGAAGACCTATTATATGAAAGGCACAAAATATCAATAAAAATATTTTTAAAAAAGTAAACAGTAACAAATGGGAAAAGAAATGTTACGTTAAAACTAAAGTAAAAAATGATTAATTTCAATATAGTATAGATATTATTGCCTTATTAAATCTTTACCTGATAAAAGTAGTTTAATCATGCTGAATTCTTAAAAAAAATTAAAAAAAAATTTGCTGAACAATTTTGTAATGTTATCAAAGTACAAGGGACTAGTCCATCAAATAGATGTCATTAGTGATGATATATTAGACCCATTATTTTTCACTGTAGTGATTTTATCAATATTTTTATCAACATTTGGGGGATTTTTTTGCCACTAATTTAAGCTGATTTTAATTAAAGATTAATTTGTTTACAGTTAAATACATTATTAAAATAAACCAACTTAATGGTAAAAGATAAGATTTGAGCATTTAGTTTGCCACAATTTGACTATTTGGGGATGTTTTAGAAATTTAGAGGGTTGCTAAGAGCTATGGGAAGTAGGTCACTGGGAACATGTCCTTGGAATATGTTACCTGGCTTCTTCCAGTCCTGTCTCCCTCTGTCTTCTTCCTAGTTATCCACAAAGTGAGCAGTTCTCCTCCCAGCCCACCCTCACTGGGGGCTGTCCTGCCCAAACCATGCATCCAAGCCACCAAGACCCCTCAGAAGCTGTGAACCAAAATAAGTCTTTCCTCCTCAAACTGATTCTGATGGGCATTTTAACACCACAAGAAATGTCACTAACCCACTTAACTTCTCAGGGTCTCCTTTATTTCATCTGAAAATGGAGGTTAATAATACTAACCTCATAAGGTTATTGGCTTTAAAATTTAATACTGGATGCAAAGAACTTGCACAATGCCATCTCTGAGGCTCCTGATGGGTTTCTGGACACATCTGTGCTACATGCCAAGGCAACTCTGATGCTTTTACAGTGTCCACTCAAGAAATCCTGCCTCAGACGAAGTTCCCGGGTTCCCACATTTCCTCCCCCACAAGTGGGTTTTCATCCTAGTTCACATTGTTATTTTACATCCTTATTTTTTTAAAAAGAACAAAATGAGCCAGGCATGGTGGCACACGCCTTTAATCCCAGCACTTGGGAGGCAGAGGCAGGCGTATCTCTGTGAGTTTGAGGCCAGCCTGATCTACACAATGAGTTCCTGGTCAGCTAGAGCCACAAGAGACTGTGTCTCAAAATGTCAGTAATAATAATAATGGTGGTGGTGATGATGATGAATATTAAACTTATTAGGTTCAAGATATTTCTTTCAATCATCTAATTTTGTGGGAATAAGAATCCTTTAATAATATGTTCACCCCCATTTATCTAAACAGAATAGATTCCATGGGTGTTCATGATAAATATCTAGTAAGTGGCAGAGCTGGGATTTTAATTTATGGTGAAATGACTCAAATTCTTCACGTGTGTGGTGTGGCGAACTGTTGCAAATTTAAACCAGTCTAAGTTAGCACCCCCAGGTCTTATTATAGCAAAACAAATCATGTACCAAATATGTCCCATGTAAAAAAAACACTTTATTTTTATTTGTTTTTCACCTAGTCCAGAAATAAGTGTGTTAACTACATATTTATTTCTATGAAGGACGAGAAATACTTTCTATACAGACACTTAAAATTACGACAAGGAAACGGCGCACATGAATCACCACAATATGGTTACCTAAACAAGACCTGCATAATGAGAGCACCAGCTGACACTCCAGGGTAGATGAGGGGGATTCCGCAAGGTCCCACCTCTAGAGCAAGAGGTACAGTCAATCAATTGATAGTGAGAGAAGGAGAATCAGTTTTCTTCAGGGACAAGCTCCCTGATAGGCTATCCAACCTCAAATGGTCAACCCTAAACCCATGTACACATGAGCATCAGTAAATGGGTTCAGTAGGTTGTTCATACACACACACATACACACACACACACACACACACACATACACAGACACACACATACACACACACACGTAATAAGAATTCACAAAAAGATCAAGAAATTGAGAGCGAGTTGGGGGAACATGACAGGAGGAGGGGGCAGAGAGGGGGTGGAAATTACATATGTGTATGTGTATGGAACTCTAAAAAAATTGAATAAAAACATAGAGTCTGTGCTTTTGCCTTATAAACATGAATGTATTGGGTACATTAGGAGTGGGTTATTAATTTTGCTCAGTAGAAAAGGACCACAGCAAAATAGTTGGCTTGCAGAGATAAAGAATCTCAGAGATTATCACAAAACCACCAACTGCAGGAACTTTGGTTTACGTTCATCTTTAGAATTCTTCATTTTAATTATATGAAATCGTGTTTCGGGAGCCATGGACACCTCCTACAAGGCTGCAGACTGGATTTCTGAATTTGCTTTAGTCAGGTAAATTTCCTCTTCCCAACAAAGCAACGTGACTGCCTTGGTAGACTAGACTGTGAGTACTGTTTTATGCTGCTGTTCCTCCACAATCTTTTCCTGGTAGGTAGGCCCTTTGAACTGCCCCTCCCAAAGGTAGCTGGCATTTCCCTAAGCCAGTCTGCCAAAGTTCGGCTCACGCGAAGCACCTGGGCACTCCCAGATTTACAAAAGTAATTAGCTTTTCTTTCTTTTTTTCTATTTGTTTTTCTATTTTTCTTTCTTCTTAATTCTGTAGTTTCAGTTCTGATTTGACTTCATGCTGCAAAATTTTCGTTAACAAAAGCTTCCCTGTTGCTGAATCCCTGTTTGAAGACGCAGTGTAAGGCCCCTAGAAACATTATTCAAAAAGTCCCACATACACCAAAATCTCAATTCTTTTCAAAAGCTATGCCTGGAAAAGAATTGGGAAAAGGACTATTATTTTCCAAGAGCATTTTCATCTATATTTTGGGCTTTTTTGCTCTGTCTACTCACACACACACACACACACACACACACACACACACACACACACAATTTGATCTTAATTTTAAAAACATTCTCTACTGAGAAAGTTCCTCATTCCAGAAATTCTGTGGTGCTTTCTGGCAAAAAGTCACAGTATTAAAGATTGCACACTGGATTCCGCATCACCCCTCTCTCTCTCTCTGGCGTCTGGAACTAGAAAGGAAAGTCCTTGCTCACAGGCCGCAGACTCAGTGGGCAGATGGCTCCTGTAGCCACCAACATCCCACAGTCACGGTGTCACCTCTATAATTTGTCTGCTAATAAACACATTTGAACGGGCCAGGAATTCTAAATTTTGAGACTAGTTGTTTATCTGAAATAAACTCCAGAGGAATCATCATGCAGTTCTGCTGTGAATTTAATTTAAAGAGGAACAGGCAAAACAAATCTCTGTGGAGGATATTCAGCAATAATAAAATATTTCTCCCAGCGGGTGAGCTGGTACCGATTGCATTGTTGCAATCCAAGCGCACGTTTCAGCAGGTCATTACCATCATAACAAGCCCTTGCACCAACTGGCGTGGACACGCAACATTGAACCCCTGATGGGCACATTATTTCAGATCTTGAACTTCATGGAGAACAAGACAAATACTCCTGGGAGAGGAGGATTCTGTTTTGAAATTCCTTTCTTTTCTATTTTGTTTCATAATAAGATGCAATGCTCAATCAATCTCCTGTTGCACGTCTCATTTTGTTTTTTCATACCGTGAGGCGGCCCAGGAGCTAGGCTTAGGTTGGAGATGAGTTAGTGCAGCGACTTAAGCCCTTCCATGTCTTGTGGATTACACATACATCCATTTAGAATGGAAGCTGCTGTAGAAGGAACTAACTGTTCAATGTATTTCTCTTTTCATTCACAAGTTAGCTAAAAAAGAAATTTTTAATAAGCAAAGTGAACCAGAAGTTCCCACAGAGTTCCAAGAAAAAAGGCTTCTTTGTCAATCTGATCTCATTTCCACCCTTCACTTAAGCCGACAGCTTGGAGAACATGGGTAGAAGTCAGTCAGGGAAAAGTTGAATTTTGTAATTTTTTCCCCATTTGTTTTTCAGTAGAGAAAACCAGGTATTTTCATGCTTACGCTAAGCAGGCCAAAGGGCCAGATGAACAGATGATGAAGTACTCTACAGACATTGTTGGGCTGGGCTGGCAGCTCTGTTTTGCAGGGGGGCACAGCTAGAAGACACGGTTTCAGTCATCAAGTAAAATAATCTGGTGGGGGCTGGAGCGATGACTCGACACTTAAGAGCACTTACAGAGGACTGACATTTGGTTCTCAGCACCCATTTCAAGTGGCTCATGACTGTAACTCCAGCTCCAGGGGATACAAAGCCCTCTTCTGGCCTCCACAGGCACCCGCACTCACACATGAGTGTACCCCCCAAACATATATACACATAATTATAAAATTAATATTTTTAAAAACATGTTTCCTTGTGTTTGGGGAGGGACAAGAAAGGCAGACATGGCCATCCCAGGGAGAGCCTGTCGCTGCAGCTAGGTGATGTGGAGTGCACTGGCTTTGTGAGGACAAGACAGAGTACATCATTTGCCTTGATCTTTTTCTTAAAATCATGCAGAGCCAGTGTATACAAGTTCTTTATTTTCAGGACATATGGCTTGTGGAAACTACAGAAACTTCCCAAGTTCAGGTTGGAAGCTGAGGAGAACTCTGAGCGTTCCAAACCCAAGCGGCTTCTCAGACCAAAGAACTCACACTGTGGTGGGGACAGAAGTGTCCGGAGTTCCCTACAGGTCCCAGAGACACAGAAAGAAGTTAGAGAACCACTGGTTTGTAAAGCAACTGCTCAGCCATTTTGAAACAGCCATCCATCAGCGTCCTGAAAATAATTGGGATATCGAACAGCATATCAAATTTTACAAATTATTTTGGTCATGCAATGCTGTGGAGGTCAGAAGATGGCGTCAGATTCCCCTGGAACTGGAGTTAAGGACAGTTCATAGCCGCCATGTGGGTGCTGGGAATTGAACCCAGGTCCTCTGCAAGAGCAGTCAGTGCTCTTAACCGCTGAGCCATCTCTCCAGCCCTAATTTTACAAATTCTTATTTACTGTTTAGATCATCCTGCATTGTCAGTTAAAAATCATCTTACTTGATACACTTCCTTTGTTTAGTTTACTTTTGACACCTTAAAGCTTTTTTTTTTTTTTTTTTTGGTCGTTTTGAGACAGGGTCTCCCTGTAGCCCCAGCTGGCCTGGAACTCACTATATAGACCAGGCTGGCCTCAAACACACAGAGATCCACCTGCCTCTGCCTCCCAAGTGTTGGGATTAAAGGCCTGCGCCACTATGCCTGGAGCCTTAAGCATTTTGAATGCAGCATTTGGCTAATGGCTAAACTATTTTCTTAAAGGTGAGGGACTGTCCATTAAAAGGCTCTATGAAGGGATGTACACTCCTAAGATATTGACATCTGGAAAATATAATTGTTTATAGAGAACCATTAAAAATAAAAGGAGTCCTGAAAAATATGTAAGCTATGCAATCAATAAACATATCTGCCTTGTTTGTAGACTGAAAAGCATCTGAAATGGTCAAAATCCTACTGTTATTTTCTTATATCTTGATGTATCCACGATAAATTTCTGAATCAGAAAAGTTGTTTCATCGTTCTAGATTATGAAAAAGCAAGAGAATGATAATATGCAGGTTTTAAAGTGTATGTATATATCTCACATGTGTTTTGAGAGGAGGACCTCACCTGAAGAATCAGGATAGTGCTTCTTACAGCTCCACGTGAAATCTGGGAGATACTGTTGGCCTGTTACCACTCAAAAGACATTAAAATAGGAAAAGAAGTCAGTGAGCTTTCTTGCTAGCTAGGAAACTTTGTGCTCCTAAAAACTGATTCTGTTTCATGGCCTTTATGTCACCAGCAGGCATCTCTGGAGAAAGAACTCTGAAAGCTGGGCAGACACACTGATAAAATTCTCTCAGGACAGGCAGAGGGAAGACAGCCTGGAAAAGCAAGGCACATATTAGCACTTGGGTGATGGCTTCAGGAGGGTCCAGGAGAAGCTCAAAGTTGACCCTGAGCAGCAAAACTGTAAAAGGCCATTTCTGTCAGCATGCTGCTGTCTAACCCTCCTGAATTCCAAGAGACTTGTCCCCATTTCATGGACCAGGGAGCGCGGCCACCGACTTCCCATTCAGGAACACCGGTCAGTAGTTCCACTGCCTCTCTCTGACATAGCCCCAGCCTGCAGCTTGCTGAGCTCTGCCCGTGCCTGCATGGGAGTGTGATTTAATTGTCGATAGAGGGAAATAATAGGTATCTCTAGCAGGTTTTAAAACGATCTTAAAATAGGGGAAAGTTTTCTGTTATGACATTGACACAGGGGTGATGATTCTGAGCTGCACAAGATGATGTGGAGATGTTTAAGATTAAATAGGAGCTATATAAAGGCCTGTCAGAATGAATTCTAAAGTGCCATGAGACACTTTGCATACTCTTAAATATGCAAAATGTCTCTTGGCACCCTAGAATTCATTCTGACAAGCCTTTATATAGCTCTTAGCTAAAGTCCTACTTTATTTTTAGGGAACCGGTACTCAGAGCTACTCTTTGAATGGAGGCAACAAAGGGCAGTGTTGATCCGTTTGGTTCTTTAGTGAGAAGGAAAGAAGGAAACGCCATACAAACGAGCAGTGAAAGTGGAAGCCTGTTTAATATTGCTCTACATCATCCTGAAAGGCGTAATAATTTGCGTTACACATCTGAACTGATTGGAGTTACAGAATCATAGCTCCTTTTTGCATTTAACAATATATACAATATAAAATAAATACATTTACACAAATGGACATTTGCTGGAGCACACGGTATGGTACACATCACAAAAATATACAATTGATTCCTTTACAGATGTGAGGCCCATCTACAGCTATAGACATGGTTTCATTATGATTATTATGATTATTATCATTATTATTTTTACTACTGGCTATAATGCAACTCCTGGACCACTGTAAGCAGTTTAATTTTTTTTGTCCGTTTACGATCTTTGCACATAAGACTGCCATAAAATGTTTTGCTAGGCAGGTAAACAGAGACGCTTAAATAATTAAAATACAATCACCAACACCCATTTTCTCTTCTATAAGAAAAATAGCAGTTTTAAATTTTTTATATCTTTTATGTTATCATTTAAATGCAAAATAGTGGAATAAATACAACAATCTGATCTGATTGAAACACGAGTGTCACTGCAAGAGTCAACACAATCATATTGCTTTAAATAAGAAGAAACCTCAAAGAAGAAAAACAAAACGGCGATTGCACGGCTAAAACATACACTTTGATAACTTCCGGACGCCTTCACATTAAGAAAATGGTCTTGCTCGAAACTTGGAAAAAAAAAAAAAAAAACACCTCCCTTCAAGTGAGGCTGAGATATTTGCCCTAAAGCCTGTGCAGTTCTTTTAGATTATGTCTTAACTTGTTGATTCTTGGTTGTGAGATGCTTGCTCCTCTGAAATGCCGAGAATCACTTAAACTGAGAACTACACATCCAACTTCATTCGTACATCATCCTGTCTCCATCTCACATGATCATTTACAGGCTCTGGCTTTGAAGCCCAAGTACTTCGATGTGATACGATGGAAACACTGAGTTTATTGTCTATATTTTATTTATAGATAGTGTAATTGGACAGTAGCAACTTAAACCCTGCATAAACTTTCTGGAAAATAATCTTTTTAAACACTTACATGTAGAAGTAATCTTATAGAATCAGCACCTTTTTTATTTCCCAGGAGTTGTATTTTCTGTTGTTATTTTTTAAGGGATGTGCCAATTTCTGAACTCCTATCACAGCTATAAATTTCCAGTTATTGACCATCCGAATGAATTGCTAACGATGATTTATCTAGAGTCACACTACAGTCACTTTCTCTACTGAGAACCACAATCTACAATATATTCCCATATAGCTAAGGGTAGATACACAGTATTCCTAGCACTGGGCTGAGGCTTCCTCAACCCAAGGTATTTTGTTTAAAGCACACAAAGTAGCAATAATTTTGGAAACAAGTCCGCACCAAAAAGTTTTGCAACAACACAGAGCGAGTTAATAACAACATCTGAGAGATGATAGGGTTAGAGCCATATATACAGCGTTTAAAAATTAGACTTATCTATATTCTTGAATATTCAAAGTTTTATGTCTAAGCTATACATTGGTATTCTATAATAAACCATTAGAGAAATTATCCCTTGTTTTGAAAATATTATTATGATTTTGATGTGTATCTGGTCATAATGAATACTTGTTTGGAGTTTCAATCTCTTAGTATTATTAGGAAGTACCTTATTACTGGTAAGGAATAGAGTATACTACTGCAGTCTCCTGAGGAATTGTACATCCAATATTGTCTCTAATTCTACCCTGTGTCTAAAAGCACACGCCACAAGAATCCAAACACCACAAGAACAAGACAGTCTTTGAATGCAACATAAAATTCGGAAAAGCACAGCAAACATGTAACACTGGAGCTGAACTACTTCTCTTTTTTTTTGTTAGGAGTACAACTTTAATTACATCTGTGTACATAGAACAAGGGTGTTCACAGAATACAGGGAGCAGTTACTAACACTGGTCCATTGATAAAGCATTGGATGGAGGTTACTGTTTACTGGTTGGCTATTCAGCGACTGTAGGTTTCGGGGACATCTAATTGGTTTCTTCTTTAGATTACACCTGGTTACAGTCTGGAACCTGACTGACTTTCATGCTGTGACCATACTGGTTGTAAAGCACATCTATTGGCTTACCTCTTGGTTAAAAAAAATATTCTGCAGATTAATTTAAACAAATGTTCTTAAGTGAATCAATGCCTACAGATTAGGTTTTAGAATTTGGTCAGGTGTCTGCTGTCTTTGATGACTGGTTGGCTTGAATTCTGGCATTAGCCTTATTGCCTCTGAAATGAATTCTGGCTCACAGCTCCTTCTGAGACAAAGTCTGTAACTCTGCAAACAGGTGACATCTCATTCCTAACCACGGGGGTGGGGGGGGAGGGGGACAGCTAGAAATCCCATGGAAACTGTCCCTCCCAGGTAGGGAGGCACACCGGGACTAATTCTATGGATAGGAATCTCACGTGCATTGCTCATGAATGTGACCACTCGGAGTCACGGGAAGTGTAATCTAATCCTTGGTGTCAGTGAACATTTAGGCAAACTGGAGCTCATGTTAGGAAATTGGTGTTTGGGACCAGACTGGCACACGACATAAATTGCATCCGTGGTAATATGCACCTCCCTTCAGGTATTGCTTCAGTAAGTTAAATTCCCATATTAATAAATGGCTGAAAATCGGTAAAGCTGGTACAAAAAAATCTCCATTTGTAAGAAGAAACAGAACATTTTTTTAAAAAATCTTCCTTCAGGAGTCACTTGTCCTTCGTGAGTGTTCAGAATTGTTCGAAGCCAGCACAAAGTTGCAGTACGCTCACCTCTCCTTAGTATTGCATGAATGGATAAAGCTTAAACTATTCCCTGAAAAAGTTACATAGTAGCTAAACTAACCGATACCTGGAAGACTTGAAAAAAGAATTAAGGAATCAAATGGCTGTAACTGATCTAGACGTGAAAGCAAAGAGGAGCAGCCGATGCGGCTCGCTGAGGTGTCTAATTAGGGGCTGCTCCGTGGAACCTAATACCGCACCGAGTCAGTCTGTCTGTGTTGTACTGTACTTCTGGTACCGCAGTTTTCTCCTTGATTCCTTAGTCACTGGGGATGTCATGGTTCACGACAAGTTCACTGGCATCCATATTATGGATCTCCGTCCTTTGGCAGGGCTGGCTTCCATCTCTCTTCAGTTAGAGACTGTTTTTAAAAGTTCAGCAGCAGAAGGATTGGCAGGAAGGGGAAAGGACAGGCGAGGATGAACAGGGAGGAGAAGTAAGGTGGAAGGAAACGGTCCTGACAGTTAGGATCCTGACAGTTAGGATTGGTTAACATTCAGAATTGAAGGGGACGGTGCAGAAAGGAAGGGGAAAAAAACAAGACAAGGAAAGAAGAATGGAAGGGAGGGA
>NW_008339927.1:996113-998723 GCF_000622305.1 Nannospalax galili
AGCAGGGTAGGGAGAAGAGGGAGTAGTAATTAAGGAATTCAGGAAATGAGAAAGGGAAAGAGGAAGGGAGGGAAGGGAAAACAGGGAAATACAGGAAAAGGAGGAAAGAAGGCAGATAAAGCCGAGAGGACATTTATCAGGAAGATGTGGAGGGGTCTGCAAGCTGCATCTTAGTCTTGCTGCTAAATATCAGTGCAGTCTTTGCTGATTTTGATGTTGTTCACTAAATTCTAAGATTCTTCGACATCGCTCTTGGGTTTATTTTCCCTTTTTCAGTGTGCAGAAGGGGAAAGCCCAGGGTGCTTTTAGTCAGACCTTGGCCTCTAGCATTTCCAAAAAAAGTTTGTGCATGGGGACTTTGCCTTCCAGTTTGATGTTGTAGAAGTGTTGCACGGCCTTGGTGGAGGTCTGCCGCAGCAGCGGCAGCGTCATCAGCATCTTGCCAGCCCGGCGAGGGTCTTCCATGTGCTGACCAGCCTCGTAATCCTGCAAAGCCTCATGTAGAACATCCTGAAGCTTCTGGACCGCCTCCACATCCTCTATGTGCATGGAGTCTGGACAGGGAGGCAAGACATACAAGTAAGAAACAGGCAAGTTATAAAAATAAAAACAAAGAGTGATAGCATGGAAGGAGCATTCTCAACAAAACATGAGCACACATGTAAATACATGCTGTGTGTGTGTGCGTATGGATACACACATGCACACACAACATGCTTAGTTTTTCCATTCTGAATAGCAGAAAACTTTAACAGATTATAAAGTTGGCAATATGATTGTCATTTTCACGTGCTCACTTAGCAAAATAATTATGGGAGGCCATGTATTAAAAATGTTCTTGTTGCTTTCTGAGATAAAATTTTATAGCCCAGTTTTGCCCACAAAAAAATCCCCCATGTTTCTAAAAGGTTAAAAAAAAAAGGTGACGACTAAGATCTTTATTAACAACTTCATTCAAATGCTTTGTCCACTATTATGATAGTGAAATCACAGTAACTTTTCCATCCTTTCAAGATTTTAACTGTCCTCCTAACAGCTCATTAAAGCATGCAGACATACTCCATTTCCCTCCCTTAAAGCAAACAGTGTCTTCATCCTGGAGTTGTGAAATATTTTTCACATTTGTGATAGTGAACTTTGCCCCTAAATTGACTAATGTAACAATCTATTCTGTCAAGAACAAAAAGGGTTAACAAGGTTGCCGTAATTATCCTTGTGAGAAATGTGAAATGTGGGTAAAAAAATAAGTTACAGCTCTGGCACTAAAACAGACACTTAATTATATACAAGTTTGAATCATTTAGCACGTTTTATTGATTCTCATGACAGTTTATCTGTTAATTACACATAATGGAGTCTTTGGGGATTGTTCATGTTTAATAATTCCATTTCTCTGAGAATGTTGAGCATTGAGATATATCTTGTTAGCCCAAACTTTCACACAGTTCAAACATAGATCACATAGCGTATAAATAAAACAAAACAAACAACAACAAAAAAGTAGATGGAGGATCATGATGAATGGAAATAACCAGCAAAATGCTTCTAATTCTCTGTGTATTTTGTTTGCTGCTTCTTTCTTACATAATCATATTGGATCATTTTAAAATGCAAATAAACAGATATTTATATTAGGTAGATAAGTATATGGTGTTTTTACATCCAGGTATAACATGATGCTACCTCTGAGCAGAGATTTACTTGGTCTGTAGCCATGGCTACCACTGAGCAATAAAATAAACTGGTAGCCAGGTCTATGGTAAAGATAATGGTTCTATGAACACGCTTATAGAAAGAAGTAGGGGAGCTTGACCTGGAATTCCTGCTATGACTCCTTCCTGCCCCTCCCTTCCAGCTGCAAATGGTCTTGAGAGATGCTTAAGGAAACAGGAAGCGGAAATCAACTGACAGGAGATTCTAGGTTATGGCTTCCCTGAGGTTGTCATTCATTATGGGGTGGGACTTTGCAGTGATGCAGCTCTGCTGGGGTCACCCTCACTCTTCTGAGGTCATTGGTGCTCTTACAAGCTTAACCTTAGTTGTCATGTGTGTTTATGTATGTATGTGTATACATGTTGGTGTGAGTACACATGTGTGTGCATGCATATAGGGGTCAGGTGTCAACCTTGGGTGACATTCTTCAGGAACTATCTACCTTGTGTTTAGACACAGGGTCTCTCAATGGCTTAGAATTTGCGAAATAAGTTAGACTGGCTGGCCAGAGAGCCCCAGGAAGCCTCCTGTCTCTACCTCCCTAGAGCTGGGATTGCCAGAGCATGCTACCATATCTAGCTTTCCTACAGGGGCCTGGAGATTGAACTCAGGTCCTCATACTTGCATAGAGAGCGTTTTTACCAATTGAGTCATCTCCCTGGTCCCATAAACTTGGTTTCCTTCCAATCCAATTCTGCTACTAGAATACACAACAATCAGTGGGAAGCAATTGGCCACTGAGCTCCTGTCACTGACTCTGCCATCTCCACCACCAATCTTCTCTATACTGCCAACAATAACATCTCCAGTTGTATGAAGCATTTTCTTCTTCTGTGTCCTATTTGCTCAATCTGTCTGCAACTTCCTTTGGTTCAGGCTGTAAGAATTTAGGATCTT
>NW_008339927.1:998794-1008049 GCF_000622305.1 Nannospalax galili
CAGATATTTATATTAGGTAGATAAGTATATGGTGTTTTTACATCCAGGTATAACATGATGCTACCTCTGAGCAGAGATTTACTTGGTCTGTAGCCATGGCTACCACTGAGCAATAAAATAAACTGGTAGCCAGGTCTATGGTAAAGATAATGGTTCTATGAACACGCTTATAGAAAGAAGTAGGGGAGCTTGACCTGGAATTCCTGCTATGACTCCTTCCTGCCCCTCCCTTCCAGCTGCAAATGGTCTTGAGAGATGCTTAAGGAAACAGGAAGCGGAAATCAACTGACAGGAGATTCTAGGTTATGGCTTCCCTGAGGTTGTCATTCATTATGGGGTGGGACTTTGCAGTGATGCAGCTCTGCTGGGGTCACCCTCACTCTTCTGAGGTCATTGGTGCTCTTACAAGCTTAACCTTAGTTGTCATGTGTGTTTATGTATGTATGTGTATACATGTTGGTGTGAGTACACATGTGTGTGCATGCATATAGGGGTCAGGTGTCAACCTTGGGTGACATTCTTCAGGAACTATCTACCTTGTGTTTAGACACAGGGTCTCTCAATGGCTTAGAATTTGCGAAATAAGTTAGACTGGCTGGCCAGAGAGCCCCAGGAAGCCTCCTGTCTCTACCTCCCTAGAGCTGGGATTGCCAGAGCATGCTACCATATCTAGCTTTCCTACAGGGGCCTGGAGATTGAACTCAGGTCCTCATACTTGCATAGAGAGCGTTTTTACCAATTGAGTCATCTCCCTGGTCCCATAAACTTGGTTTCCTTCCAATCCAATTCTGCTACTAGAATACACAACAATCAGTGGGAAGCAATTGGCCACTGAGCTCCTGTCACTGACTCTGCCATCTCCACCACCAATCTTCTCTATACTGCCAACAATAACATCTCCAGTTGTATGAAGCATTTTCTTCTTCTGTGGGGCAAGACTGATAGTAGAAATGTCTATGTCCTATTTGCTCAATCTGTCTGCAACTTCCTTTGGTTCAGGCTGTAAGAATTTAGGATCTTCTCTTTTCTGTGTGTACATCTTTGACCACGGGAAGCCTGCTGCACCCCCACCCCCTTAGCAGTTCCTTTCTCTCTCCTCCTGTCCAGCCCAGGCCCAGGGAGATCTATGAGAGAATATCACAGGAAATGAGGCGAGAACAAATAGTAGAGAGATGTGCTCACAAACAGCAATTAAGACTTCAAACTCTTCTTTAAAGGCTGTGATTTAGCTGGAGAGATTTAAAAATGATTTAATCAAATTACTATGATAATTTAACTTCCCATTTACAGAAAAGATTCTAACTCATTTTAGCTTTACCCATTCTTGGATCTGCTAATACTTTAAATGCAAACTCACTAAATCTGAAGTATTTAATTAGACCATGATTCAGCTGGCAGACTGCTGAAGAAAATATTAATCTCCATTAGGGATCCCAGTTCAAGTTCAGGCTCTGTGGCTTTAATCTGTTCTGTTCTTTGTGCTAAATTTACATGTTGATGCTAGGCTCAATATCATAGGTTTTCATTTATGCAATTATTTAGCTTTGGTTGTTAGTACTGGTTCCTCTTTAACTAAGCAAAGGAAATAATGCCCACATCCAGGCTAATGGAAACCAGGTAAACACAGTAACAGAGAGCAGTCATTTATGAATTCATTTGAGCAGGTGAGGCTGCAAAGAATACCATGGTGGCAGCAGTTAAGGAACTCAGATATGTGAACCAAAGCCCAGAACGACAAAATCAGAATACTGGGGCTGGCTCTAGGGCCTTTCAATAAATCTAGTTTGAAGGCTGTTGAACAGGATAATATAACGTATACAAACACTATTCATAAGAATCAAGATCACAAGAAGACACAAGCTGATGCTGTGCTCCAAGTTTCAACCCTTGTTAACCAAATAGAATGCTATCACACATTTTGGTACCCCACCTTGAATGGAACCTTAAAGGAATGCCTAATTCCCATCTCTGACTTTGAGAACAGAGCTCAATACATTCATTTCTATGGCTGCAACCATCACTGAGTCTCCTAGCCATCAGGAAGGGACTGAACATTAGGAATATTCAAGTGTGTTCAGAGTTAAGTCTAGCAGGTAATAGAAACCAACGTGCATAGTAACCTGCTCTGGAGCAGGCAGAGACTTTCTTTGGGGTCTGTAAACTGACAACATGATCGGCAAGGGATGGAGCTCAGTGGGTGAATGTTCTCCTAACATACAAGAAGCCCTGGGCCAGTGCCCAAAACAACAGCAGCAACAGCAACAAAATGCAGACTTGTAAGAGGTAATGTGACCCCCCCTGCAATTCTTTAAGGAATTAAATAGAATAGACTGAAAACAAAACCAAACCAGAGGTGAACAGAGGTCCATTTCCTAAAGGAGAACTGATGTTTCTAAAGCTCTGGACATACTATATATAAGGGGCTTAGAGTGACCCCTGTGAGCAGCACCCAGCCTGGGACATTGGTTGACTGCCTGGCAGATGGGTTCTTGATTGACACAGATAGATGCACTGAAAGTTAAAAGAATAAAAGGTATGGATCATAAAGTATTAGTTAAAAATATTTAGATATGATGCTAGGGAGACAGCAGTGGAGGCAGCAAGCATATTAATGTCTCAGGTCTGCGTATGCAGAAATAAATCAAGAGAAAAATGAAAAGCAGGAGGAATCGGATGGCAGAACGAAAATGTGTGGACATTCTAGACATGGGTGGGTGACACAGTTTTCCCCAGTCACTCACTCTCTTTCTCTCCCTATGTGCCCCCTCACCACCACCCGCATACACACGCTCAATTAGGTTTATACATCAGTATTCTTAACTATACCCAAGGAATTTTCTAGAAGACTAGTTGACCCTAAATGTATCCCTGGCACCCAGATTGCCATCTGGTCCTAGGTTCTGGCTGAGAAATGTTTAAAATGAGTGTTGAACATCTTGTCACATGAAAGTGTGGTACTAGCTACAACTACTAAATCATTCAAGAAGATTCTAGAAGTCAATCTGAAGGGTCCCCACTGACTAAAACAGAACAAACCAAGTTTCAAAAGAGATTATACTTTGTAATTGATTGTCATCTATCAAATATGTGCAATTATTTGTGTTTATAATGACATTTTGAAAAGGTCATTGCTGTTTTTATTTTGCAAACTGGTAAATGAAAGGGAGATTCAAGAACTCATGTATCCCTGATAACCAAGGAAGAGATGAGAGAAAACATTATTTTATGCATAGCACAACTAAATGGCAAAACAAATGGCAAAATTATAGTCAACATTTTCCCGTCCCCAATGATAAATCAAATTTGGTAACAAGCATTAACAAAGAGAGACAATGAGGCCTATGTGCCTCCCTTTGACTACCACACCATCCAGTGGCACCATAGGTAGAGACACCGAGTGAACCCACACAATGTGCAAGACAGAAGCAAAATGGAGGGCCCATTCAATTCAGATGCAGGAAACCCCGTAGGTCAGACGCTGCTGATCCTTCACCAGCCCAAAGAAAGGGGGAGCATTTAGACCCACACTGTATTTAGACTTGAAAATCCACCCATAGTTTTCTAAAACAAATGAGCAAATCTCATCTAGAGCAAGTAAGCACATATACCTTAATAACAAATCTATAACGAAACACAAGGAAGGGGTGACTACGGAAGCAGGGCAGGACTTTCTACACATTGGGTCACTCTTTTAAGAGAGCGTTGGTTTGTCTCTGCTTCTGCCTCCGCTATTTTCCTAGAATTCAGTGTACCTATTTTAATAAAACCTTGATATTTACCACCTCATTTTCTACAAGAGGTTACTTTTCTAGAAGATGTTACTTTTCTAGAAGAGGTTACCTTTCTAGAAGAGGTTACTCTGGTATAAAAGGAGAAGATTCAGATTGGAACAAGATGCCTGGAGGGCATCTAGGCAACTTCCAAAGTCTTATTATTATTATTTTACCTTGCTTAAACATTTTCCGAAAAACATGGCTCCAAAGATATGCAAGTCCTGCTCTCTGGAACTTTTAGGGCAAAAGGAACTTTATGTGTGTGATTACAAGAGAATCTTGATACAACTTGGATTATCTAGCCCAACAGACGCAAAGGAGGGAAGAAGGAGGCAGTGCTGGCACAGGCAAACCGTGCACAACTGTTTTTCAGGAGGAAGGCATAGTAGAGGTTTACATTCCCTCCACTTAGGAGGCAGAGATCAAGAGTTCAAGCTCATCCTCAGTGACATCATGAGTTCAAGACAAGCTGGACTCTATGAGATTCTGTCTCAAAAATCTTTTTTTAAAAAAAGGACGAAAAACAGAAAGGAAGGAAGGAAAGAAAAATTTATAGCTTGGTAGATAGATGATAGATAGATAGATAGATAGATAGATAGATAGATAGAAGATGGATGAGAGATAAATATATAGATAGATGATAGATAGATAATTGATGGACGGATGGATGGATGGATAGATATATAGATAGACAGATGATAGGTAGATAGATAGATGAATAGATAGATGATAGATAGATGATTGATGATAGATAGATGATTGATGATAGATAGAGAGATGATAGATAGAGAGATGATAGATAGATAGAATGATGATAGATAGATAGATATAGATGATTGATGATAGATAATAGATAGATGATAGATAGATGATAGAGATAGATGATAGATAGATATAGATGATAGATGATGGATGGATGGATGACAGAGATAGTTGATAAATAGATGGTAGATGGATAATAGATGACAGATAGACAGATGATAGATGATAGATAAACAGATGATAGATAGATGACAGATGGATAGATAGATGATAGAGAGATGATAGATGGCTAGATGATAGATGGATAGATGGTAGATAGATGATAGATGATAGATATATAGATGATAGATGGTAGATATATAGATAGATAGAAGATAGATGATAGATAGATAGATAGATGATAGATAGATGATTGATGAAGATAGATAGACAAATAGATGATACATAGATAGATAGATAGATAGATGATAGATGTATGGATGGACAATAGAGTGGTTGGAAGCAGATGTCATACGGTAAAGAATGTGGCTGATGTGGAAGAAGCCAAGGAAACACACTGTCCCGTGGGGCCAGCAGAAGCAGACCTGCTTTGTCCACACTGTCGTAAAACTGCTGAAACTCATTTTGGACTTTTGACCTCCAGAGCTAAGAAAATAAATGTGCGTTGCTGAAAGCCAGAACTGAGGCAAACTGCTGGAGCAGCACAGAAAACTGATAGAGTGAGATGTTTCTGCAGGTTTTCTTTGTATTAAAACGTGGAGGTGGAGAGCGGCAGACTAACTTTTGATGAGGTGGTCTCCTCAAGAAGGGAGCACACCCTACTAGAGCCACGGAAGCCCCTGTCCGACTACCGAAGAAGATGTGTGCATACCAAGGGAGGGTGTGTGGATCTAGCTTTTCTAACCCAGAGAGGTCATGATTCTAATACTGAAAACAGTAACAATAATTCTTAATTTGGGCTTAAATAAGCATGTTGAGATCAGAACTTTTAATTTTACAGCTTTCCATTAAGACATGATTCCCTTCCCCAAGGAGACCTGCTTTCCCTATTTCTTTCTCAGGATAATCACTCAGGTTTCCCCCACATTTCTCTCTCTCTCTCTCTCTCTCTCTCTCTCTCTCTCTCTCTCTCTCTCCACTTGTTCAAGGCCTTCTTTGCCCCTTCACATTTTACATTTCTCTGAGAGCTCTCTAATTCTGTTTACTGGACAGAAGTAAACATACTCAGACTCAACAAGTGCATGTGGATACCACCTTTATTGCTGAATTTTTTGACTTTCCACAGTGTCATAAATGACTTGTGCCATGCTAATGATTTTTTAAAATAGATTGCTCATTATTTTATGACATGAGTAAAAATATTTTAGTGCTATCTAGAAGTACAGCAACTGCAAAGTATTTTTTGTGCTTACTACTGAAGCCCAAAGGACAGAACGTTTGCAGCAACCTGGGCCTGGTGGCACTGGCCTATTACCCTGACTACTCCTACTTTGGAGGGTGAGGCAGAAAGACCCCAATTTCGAGGGTGGTTTGTGCTACACAGTGACATTTAAGTCCAGATAATGGGACACTATCTAGAAATAAATAGTAAAAGGAGGGTGTAACTCAGTGGTAGAATATTTTCCTACATCTGTAAGCCACCGGGTTCAAACCCCAGTACAGAACAAAAAAAATGTATATATGTGTATGTATGTTTGCAATAAATAACTACACTATTTCAAAACAGTGATCATTGAGCATGATAAGGCCATTGAAGAACCAGCTTGGATTTAAACTCAAAATTTGTAATATTATATTATATATGAAATTTAAGGGTTATAGTAAATAATAAAAAGACTTCCCAAATATAGCTAGCAACTGAAAAAAAGATAAATAGCCCAAGAAGTGAGTGTAGACTACAGCTTAAATAGAAACACTGTAGGAAGTCAGAAGTGGTCATCTGAGCTTTGATTTCTGGACCAGAGAGACAGTTCAGTGGTTAGAGCACTGGCTACTCTTGTAGAGGACCCAATTTTGAATCCCAGCACCCACATGGTGGCTAACAACCATCTGTAACTCCAGTTCCAGGGATTCTGGAGCCCTCTTCTGACCTCTACAGGTATTGCATGATGACGGTACACTTACACACATGCAGGCAATACACTCATACACACAAAATAAAATTAAAACATTTTGATTTCTTACTCACAGATTTTACTAATTATGGTTTGGTCTGGATAAATGTTAAGAACCTACATCTGTCTAACACAAAAGACCAATATATATCCACTTCCCATGACACATTTTAGTCACCTTGTAAATGCTTTGTTTTTACTTCTTTCCCTCATTTCTCCAGGGGTTTTTATATTAGTCAGACCTCCTCACCAGAGAGTTACAGGTCTATACAGTCAGCCAATTAAAGTCCAGAAAACAAATGCAGTTTGGGTGTGGTGGTCTGTACCAAAAACTCAGAAGGTAGAGTCAGGAGAACTGTGAGGCGAAACATGAAGCCGGTCAACTCAGTGAAACCCCACACCCCCCCAAAAAAGGAAAAATAAACCTTGAAGAGACAAGTTGTATTTGTATTAAACATGTATAGAGTCCTCCCTCTCTTGTTCCCAACACATTTACATCAACCATTTACCAAATTTACAGGGTACCAGGTATTATAAAAGTAGGCATAATAGATTAATGTAAAATTGTGATATTAATTTAGGTTCCTAGTTATAAAATTGGAATTGTGGCTCATTGAGAATTCTAAAAGCATGGTACACAATTACTTGTGGTATAAAAACAACTTATTTATGGCAAGGAACAGAGCCACAACCTTCTGCTTCACAGTGACCACAAGACTATACCAGCTCTCTTCACCTATCCATAAAATGATATTAAACATCTGTACTGCATGGGCACATTCTAAGACTCCCCAACAGAGGTTCAAAACAAGGAGTATCTATGAGATAGCCTCATAAAGGATACTCTCTTTGCTAGAAGCTAAATTTATCTCCAGAATAGTAAAGAAAACGTGGTCAAAACTTCGGTAGAATTGTCCAAGAATCAAGTAACTACTAGAGATTGGAAATAATTTTGATGTTTTACTTTCATATTATTGTCTAACTCCATGGGATGCTAATATATCTACACTGCAAATTCAGCACATACATGCACAATCTCCCCCACCTTCTCATATAAAACCAAACTCATCACCTTTACTAACTGGTCTAAAGTACTTAGGTCAGTTAGGGACATTGGACATTATTTAATTCACCCATCTTATTTCATAAGTAGGAAACCATTAATGTTCCTAAACCGTGCACTCTAAAAGGAGAGACACATGGAATTGAAAAGTAGAAAAAAATCTGTTTTTAGACAAGAAGCATAAATATATACTGCATATATATAATGTATTTGTGGCATTACTATTTATTTAGGAAGTTATTAGGAAAATATTACCAGAAAGTTTCTCCTAAGGGGATAATGATGAAATAAAAATTGAGAGATATGAGGTCAGACTTATCCGAGGGTTCAAATATCCTCATTAAATATGGCCACAGTCCAGTCTCCTATAGATATCCACACATTCTATCGTGTGAAATTGTATACTTCTGTATACAATATTTATCAACTTGTCCTCATCTATGATAACAGAATATTGTTTGGAAGCTCTTAAAATTACTGAAGTTAAGTAATAAAGTTGATAAGTAAAATATTACTTGTGTTTCATCACTGGTAATTTATTTCTAAAAATATTGTGTAGAATAAAAGGAACTCTTAATTTTATGCATATTTGTTTTCATGCATATGTGTATGAATGGAATGAGCTCACTCGGACTGATGTTGAGGGTGAGGCAAAGGTGAGACCGTTTGGGGTATGAGTGACAGCGGGGAGCTTGAAGGTCTTGTGGCTTCCACAAAGGAGAGTGATCAGACCCGAAGCATCCTAACTTCCAACTACCTTTAACATTCTAGTAGACAGAAGTGCGCACATTACCTTGAGATCAGTGATAGTCATTTGAAATAAATTCATAGGTATAAAACTCAACAGAACCAACAAAGGGAATAGAAGCCTATCACATACCCTAACTCAAGATTCTTAGAGCAATACTTCACTATTTTCTTCAATAGGGCAATAAAACTAATCATAGCAATATAGATTTCCCCAAATGGAGAGAATTCATGAGAAATTGTCATGTGAAAATTGGGACCTATATTTTCCTTCTGAAATTTGGTCCCATGCTGGGACGCAGCTCTATGTTAGCACTGCGAAAAGTGGGTGATGTGCAAATTCTGTAAGCCTGGGGATTTCTTTTCTTCAAGAGGAATTGGACCCTAGGGAGATGGCTCCACAGTGAAGAGGGCTTACTGCTCTTGTAAAAGATCTGGGCTTAGTTCCCAGCCCCCACATGGCATCTCACAATCACTTGTAACTCCAGGCACTTTCTTCTGGCCTCTGAGGGTTCCTACATGCACTTGGGGCATATAAACTCATGCACAGAAACACAAATAAATAATAAATATTTTAAAAGAGGAATTACTATAAGATTTTCAAATATCTGAATGTGAAAACTGGAGCATCAGCTGATGCTATCCTTTTTTGGCCACACATCTAAAGAAACACACTGTGAATGATGTCCCTGTGTTGTAAGATTTGTAAATCTACCTAGAGAATGGCAGCCCCCAAAATCATTGTAGTCATTATCAGGAGGTCAGTTGCCTAGTTACAGGTATAAGGACAATATAT
>NW_008339927.1:1008119-1077149 GCF_000622305.1 Nannospalax galili
AGTAAAGAACATTAAAATTGATTTTGTATATAAAAACTCATTTACATTAATCTGAAATTCCTAAATATTAAAAGACAATCTAGGAATTTCCTAGTATGTCTCCGAAAAGTACGAAAATATACTCATAATGATCTGTTCATGGTCAGTTTAAGAAACTTACACTTCGTGAAGAAGACTGAATCTACGTGTTCACTACTACTGTCCAAATGAGGGGAAAAGAGTTGGAACAAAATAAGCTTATATGGAGAGCATCAAAGAAAAGGTCTTTCTGAGTAGACTACCTCAAATTAAAAGGACAGAGTTTTGAGGTCCAAAGGGCCAAAAGGCCATTTCATACTGCATCAGAATATGGCAGGATTTCACATTTAAAGGCCTTTGTAGTACTTCCTCATGGATTAGAAACTGATGCAATTCATTTTTCTTGGTACTGAGAGGCTAAATAATGTGAGTCACCTGCAAGAAAAGCACTGTGGTTTACAGAAATGTCCAAAGGAGCCATGCCACTTGGATTACTTTGCTTAGTGAAGAAGGAAACCTTCCTAACAATTTCCTGCTTTAAATATGAAAAACAGAGGCTAGAGGGATGGTTTGGTTGTTAAGAGCACTTTCTGCTCTTGCAGAGGACAGGGTTTTGTTCCCAGCCCCCACAGGGCAGCCCATAAGCACCTGTAACTCCAGTTCCTGAGGATCTAACACGTTCTTTTGGCCTCCATGGGTATAGTATGTACAGGCACACATATACATTCAGGCAAAACACTCAGATACATAAAATATAAATAAGTCTTTTTAAAAAAAATTTTGAAACCCCACAAAAACAAACAGATTAATTAGTTATTTAAATAAGGACTTTCTAATCATCAGCCCCTGCTGGAAAGCAGGTCCCTTCCTCTCCCATAGCAGAGGCTGTGGGGCTGGAACATTCACACCTTAACAACATCAAAGATCATATTTCTAGTAATAATCAAGGTGCCCTAAGTTATAATACTTGGTCACAAACTATGTATCTAACATGTAAAATTTTCAACTTTTAGTGATTTTGATACCATTTTTAGCATTATTCGGCATTCACAGTTGGCTAACAATTCACCAAATCAAGTTGAAACCTAAAGAGATATAAAAATAAGCTCATTCTGTCTTATAAACAATGAGCCAAGTAAATCATTTCAATTAGAATTATTTCTTCATTATCAAGTAAAAATTCTTTGAAAAACCACTGCTCTGAAATCTTTCAAATTCTGACAGTGTCTATAGTGTGAAGGCAATGCAAATTATTAAACCCTAAGAAAATTCCTACCCTATAATCCCACTTGGATTTTTAGAGAGCAGGGCAAGGGGCTCTTGTGAGCTTCTAAAAATAATGCTATTTGTCAGAGTCCTATTTTAAGTTTCACAGGGGAGGGCGGAGAAGAGTGTTAGCAGTGTACTAAGGAACGGAGTTAGAGTCACAATTAAAATTGTGAGATGTTAAACTTCATTATGAAGACAAATAGGAAAGTGCAACTTCATTGTTGAGAACAATTTCCCTCCTATCAGTCCAAGGATTCATGCATCAATATTGTAGATGAACTGTTAATTACAAAATCAATTAAAAATTATTTCTAAAAACAGTCACGTATCCCTGGATCTCATGGGGGCAATTTGGGCAGAAGGTCTCATCTTGTCTGGACCGCGCCAAATCACAAAGTCGTCATCCACAAGTAAGCAAAAGCAATCTGGTTTTTCATTTTTCAGCGCGGCTGAGCCCAGCCTGAGATTGATCGTCACATATGGCCCCAGAAAACAAACTGTCAATACCTTGAATACTGCAGAATTTGAACAAATAGCCATCCGCCCATCAGCCACTCATTGCATCCCATTTAACAGATTTTATTGACAGTTTCCTTCTTGTAATTAAAGGGAAAACTACTGGCCGGCAACCAAGATAAAGTTCAAAGATAGGGTCAAAACAAAAGCAGATAGGGGCACGGTGTGACTGTCAATGGCACATAGCTTCAGAGCCGTTATTGACACGCAGGTATCTAATGATCCGTCGTCATTAGGAGGGATCTAGCCTGAACTTTATGCAAATGCTGAAAGAGACTTAAGACTACAATCCAGCATTAGAGAAGGTACAAAAGGATGAACGGCAGAGCGCCAATTACTTTTACTTACCAGAAGTGGATTCCTATTTGGGCACATTTCAATTGAAATGCAAAGAATATTTATTCCCCTAACTCTTGGCCGTTACTGTGTAGGTGATACCTTTGAGGAAATCACTGCTTCCAGAGAATTTGACTTCTAGAGAATTCCAGAATGTAAGAAACTCTTTCATCATGAAAACAAAGCAGCACTGCATGGATTTTCTCAATTGCGAAATTTGCATTTTTGAGAGGAAATGGGGGGCGAGCTGCTCAGTAACTCATTTAAGTTGAGTTGTGCAGAGATAACAATGGAGCTAATTTTGTCCCAAGTGCCCATTTGTGTAAGTCCCTCAAGAGCTTTTGCTTTGCTATGGTCCAAATTAGTAAATGCAAAGGTGGTAAAAGTGTCACCGCTTTCAGTGAGGGGGTAAAATGAAAATCCTCCCCTCTACGTGTATTTTTTTTTTTCTTTTCTAACTTTTCACTAGAAAGCTCCACTGACTATAATTTTGTTGACTCATGCAGAATTTACAAACCAGGTCTAGCAAATCCTTGAAGAAGTGGAGGGAACGGGTAAAACTGACATCGTTAAAAATGTGACATTGACCACGTCAATATGCCAACCTGAATTAGCAAGAGCTATTGCTTTGAGGGTGACGAATTCTTCTTTCTCCAGTTTCATGCCCTTGTATTTCTTCACCAGCTGCAGGATGGCATTATTTAGGTCAAGAAGGCCTGCTAATTTGGACTGGTCTTCGTCCATAATATAATCGTCTGCATAGACAAGTTCATCTTCAAACGAAAGGGATCGGTAGACAACACCAAGGATCAAAATTTCCATCCAAGCACTCTGCAGAAGGCTCATCTGATCCGCCAGGGACAGTGTGGAAAAGCCTGCAGGGGAAGACGGGCAGATCAAGTTACTTAAAGCATATCTTGAATGTAACATTAGCATCCTAGGGTGGGCTCCCTGGCATCAGAGCTCTAAACAAAGCTGAGCTCTCGGGGAAGCTCTAAGCACCCCCTCATCCCTCTGTAAGCAGCCATGTAAGTCACAAGCCAGTTTCAATGGGTTCCTGGTTTTATTTTAGAATTCCAAACGGGCTGCAACAAACGTAGAGTTATCTTTCCTTCATTTGCAAAGAAAATGCTTGGTCATCGTTATCCCTTTTCCCCTACTAAAGTTTTTAAGAATGCACTGAACAAAGTGATATTTCAGCTACTTTCAAGTACCTCGTTTTTAAAAACTAATATTGATGAGGATGATAACAGTTTAAAAAATGCCAAAACCCAGAAGCAAACTTTAACCACATAATATAATAGACTACAACTTGGAAACATTTCTCTTCTATTTACAATTGTCATGAGATGAATTAATATCAAATGAACTGTCTCAGTTGGAAATTTGTTCCTACAAATATTTAATATAAATTTCTTTTCAGAATGGTGACTAGTGTATAAAGAAAAGGAAATAGCTGCCTGGCCTCCTTGTCAAACAGGAAACCCACAATTTATTCTTACTGTTAAGTTTCAGCAATTTAAAAAACTAAATATAAAACTAATTGCATTTGGTAGAAAGAACAGAGCAGTAGCAATCCTGAATGTAAATATCGGTTCCACTCAGGAGCCAGCTATGTCAGCTAAAGAGGATAATGAACTGAAACTTAGTTTTTGCATTTGAGAAAAAAATGTGATTCATCTAAATACTAGCTCACAATATATATTTGAGAAGTATTACTACATTATGCCTTATTTCTATCTTAATATCTGACTATTCCCTTTATTGAAACTTTAGGCACCATTCACAGTGACATATTCAAAACTTTATCTAAGCTTGAGAAAACAAAACCCAAAATTTAAATAATAGAATCAAATCTGGGGGTTGGAGAGGTGGCTCAGCAGTTAACGAATACTGGTTGTTCTTTCAGAAGACCCGGGTTTGAATCCCAGCACCCACATGGCAGCCAACAACTGTCCGTAACTCTAGTCCCAGGGGATCCCACAGCCTCTTCTGACCTCCCTGGGCATTGTACTACACAGGTGCGCTTACCTACATACAGGCAATACACACATACACAAATAATAAACAATATTTTTTCAAAAGTTTAAAAAATACAATCAAATCTACTTCATTAAATCTAAGTAGATTCATGTGGGTCTGTGTATGTCATATAACATATATTCGTACCTCAGAAGATCTATTTCTATATTTTAAAGTCTCAGTCAAGATAGTTGGTGATCAAGCTAGTGACTTTTTTCAAGAGTCCTAACAAACTTGCTCACCAAGGATTTGTCCCAGAATTCCAAGGAACCCACTCCATGGTTACTAAGTAAAAAAAGTACTATGATTTAAGGCCCTTCCAGCAGTAATTTAACAAAAGGGAGAATATGTTAGCTAACACAATTTAAGGAATCTATTTTAACTCCCTTCTTAGATATTGTGACCTCAAACATAAATATCTATTTACATCCAGCCTCTGTAGGCTCCTGGTTCCTTGTCATTGTTCACTGTTGTCTTTTTATTCATGTCAAATCAATGCTGTACTATGTAGTGTAAGAAGCAGCACAGTAAAGCACAGACACGGATTTTCTGGCCTACCAGTGAAAATCAGTGGACTGCCACTTGGTGCCATTAGCTATAAGTGCTTAATAAAACCATCAAAGCGGATTAGCCCAGTTTCTCCTGGGGTACCCTTACAGCAGCATTCTTTCATTGTGAAGGTACTTGTGTGTTATTTGACAAGGCTTCTTTTGGGCTCGCTGCATAAACTTTTTTCTTTATTTATTTTGACATTGGAATTTAGTATTACATTAATAAATAGCCTTCCTGACAGAATTTTGAAGGAGTCAAAAGAGAAAAATTTGACTTTACAAAACATAAACATAAAATGCCCATTGTGCTTCCATCCCCATCCCCCACACAAACTAACTGAAAACGAGTAACTAGGGATTTCTTTAATAAATTCAATTTTATATAAAGAACAGTCATTGGGAAAGTTCTGCGCCGGAAGGAACGGCTCCTTTCAGTCCCCCTTGGTTTTCTTCATTCTTTTCAATCTCCCAAACTGAGGGTTTTGTGCCACAGCAGATGGACAGAGCACGTAGCCTGCAGCATCTTCCTGTGACAGCCCAAGCCTCCCTCCCAGCACTGCTGTTAGTAAATAGATTTACACATTCTCCAATCTCCACACATCTTTCTGCCGAATAATTAAAAGCAGGATGATTAGTTTATTGAGTGGAAGGAGGAACTTTTTTATTGAGGTCCATCCACGATTTTATCAGGGCCAGCACTTTTACGGTTGTCGTGGGGGCACAGCCATCCAATTTTTCTTATCTGCCTGATTAATACAAACGCTGTTTCAGGACGCATTAATTAACAGATACAAATCTACGTTCTCATGGAAGGATCAATACAGAGAAGAAAAGAGGCATCAATGTGAATTTAGTGCTGATGATGGAGAAGGCCCACTATCGACATTTACGTGCATGGAAACTTTAAAGTTGCACCGGGGCCCCTTTGTCCCTGTGATTTACAAATTAACATTTTTTTTTCAGCCACAACAATGTTTCTCTCATTTCTTTAGGGTTTAATTAAGCAAAAAGCAATAAAATTTCATTTTTAAAGGTTGATCAGGCAATTTGTTTCTTCTGTATTGAAGGCTCTCTGTGTGTGTGTGTGTGTGTGTGTGTGTGATGCATTCTGCAAACCCAACTTTTCCCTTTCATGTCTCTGTGAAATAAAGAAGGAGAAGAGGTAAAGGAAGGTACTTTTTACACAGATTTGACAAATTTGCTTACTTGACATCTTCTAGTCTTTTTTTCAGTTGATTAAAGTAGTGTGATCTTCACAAAAGCATCAGGAAAAAAGAATGATCCATGCTTATAAGATAAGAGTCAAGATTTCTATGTCCTCTTGGCCTAGAAATCCTTCTCACATTTTAATTCTTTACTAACACACTGCTGCAGTCCGGAGGGTATAAAGGCTTTTCTACTCAAATGCCTGGGCAGTACTCAATCTTGCCACAAAACTATCACATCCCTCTCATCTAGGGGCCAAATACACAATACTTTGTTTCCATTCACAAAGCTATTATTATTTGTTTAGTTAATTGTTTATTATGTTTTTTTAATCTATTTATTGAGATCTGGTCTTGCTATGTAGCCCAGGCTGACCTTGCACTTCCACAGCTCAAGCTGGCCTTGAACCTGTAATCCTCTTGCTCCTCTCCTGAGTGCTAGGATTATGCACAGGTACCATCATGCCTGGCTTTCCGTAAAATTCTTTTCACTCTCCCTTTCGGATGACTGGCTGTGTTGTACTTCCACAAAGACATGAGAATGAAAATCTTTACCAAGAGATGAGAGCAAAGGATCATCGCCAATGGCCAGGAACTAACTGAGAATGCCTGTGCTAACAAACAGAGGCTAAGGAATTCTTTAAAAACACAATTGCTCTATTGGTTCACATGTGCTTTCCTCCAAATGATAATTACTGGTTTGTGCTCTTACTGGGCATTTCAGGGTGTTTTATAGTGACCAGGCTACAAGTGGAAATACTTGTCATCCATAACATGTCGCTATCAGTGGCAAGAAACCTTTCTCCCAGGTGAAATGGAATGGGCTTTGCCTGGTGTCCCTTGAACTTCCTGTTCTGTACCTCCTGGCGTGTGGCAGGTTACAATTTCCAACGTTCAGCCCTAAGACAGCTTCTTAAAGTACACCATAGCACATTATTTTTCCTTTCCCCAGCTGCACTTCCTTCCACAGATATCGCTGACAACTCTGATCTCTCTTCATCTCTGTCCTGGAGTCAGTGCCATTTAATGTACCTCAGGCATTTTACTTAGCAGAAGGACTCTCTAGCCTGACCCGCAGTTAAATAGCATGTTTATCTGCAATACAGTACGCTCCAAGTAAACCAGATGACAGTCAAGAATAACATCCTTTGGAAGGACTGAAAAGCTTCTCAAGAGGCAGGTGCCCCTGAGGTAGCAGGCTCAAGGAAAGCAGCTTTCCGCCAACCTTCTTACTTTCTTCAGCTAGAAACTTTGGGGCTTCACAGTGGTGCCACGGGTCCTCATCAGGAACAGGTTTTTACATTTTTTTCAGCCTGGCAAACTGATGCACTTTACAGTCAACTTACAAAAAAGGCTAAGCATTTGGAAGTGTGAAGGGCAAAAAAATCTGACAGCTAGTCTTCAAAAATACACTTTCATTTCAGAAAGCATAAATGTTTATTTCCTAAATGGAGTGTTGACAGAAATAGGCTGCAGCACAGGCATTTGGTTTTAACCCCTGCTAGGCATTTCCTTGTCGGATGCTTTCTTGGAACATAAAGCAGATGTTTTAAATCTTCAGGGTATCTGTTAATATCAGTTAATCATGGCATTGATTTCCCTGCTTTGAACTCTAGCTTCTCTGTTCCACAAAATCATAATAATAATAAATAAAAAAATAATTGACATCTTTCAACAAATAGCATATATCATTCTGCAATCACTACTGAGCTATGGTGATTCACTTAGATGACAAAGCTCATTGGAGAATGTAACCCAGGCAAGATCTTCTCACGTCTATACAAACCAACCTGGTGTTTCTAGGACCTAGGGAAAAGTAAACACTAAGGTTCTGTGTTCAGGACTAGTAAATGCTCAGATTCCTACCCCTTATTAAAGATAACTCACTGCATTCATAAGCCAGTTGCTTTTTATACATATTGACAGATATTATCACTTGTTCTGTGAATCAGAAAGAGCATAAATCTGGGTCTTGTTGGTCCTGGAGAGAGTTAGATGTGTGTGTGTGTGTGTGTGTGTGTGTGTGTGTGTTTGTGTGTGTATTAGAGTGGAACTGACTGTGCATGTGCATTTCTGTGTGTGTATGTGTTTATGTGTGCTAGAGTGGAACTGTGTGTGTGTGTGTGTCTGTCTGTTTGTCTGTCTGTGTGTGTGTGTGTGTGTGTGTTAGAGTGGAACTGACTAACTGTGTGTATGTGTTTATGTGTGTTAGAGTGTAACTGACTGTGTGTGTGACTGTGTGACTGTGCGTGTGTGTGTGTGTGTGTGTGTGTGTGTGTGTGTGTGTGTTGGGGTGGAACTGACTGGAAGCTAAATGGAGCAGGTATCAGTGGTTTGCTGCTGAGATGAAGCTGGAATACCTATGTGGTGTTCTAAGGAGCATTTAATCCAAAATTTTCTTTAAAAGAATGATAATGGTGATCTCTATATAAGTACTTACACATTTAAAACATCTACCATACCACACTATCAAATCTTTATTCTTTCAGGCTTACCATAATCTGAATTTCAGGCATTTAAATTGATTCACAAGTGGGGTGGGCAAAGTGTAAGAATAATTGACCAAAGGGGAAATAGCTCTTTTTTTTCTAATGAGTCATCACTGTGGATACTTCTTAGTTCCACAGGAACTAAGTTCCATAGGAAATTTGTGTCTGTGACTCCATTTTTATACTTTTAGAAGATTTTGAATAGATTTTATGGAACTACTAGGTGTATCTATTGTGTGTATGTGCACCTGTGTGTGGAAGCCCATGCATGTGGAGGCTAGAGGTCTTTGTAGGCTGTTTGCTTTGATTGCTCTACACTTTTTTTGGCATTTTGAGACAGGGCCTCCCTGTAACCCCATCTGGCCTGGAACTCACTATGTAGGCCAGGCTGGCCTTGCTCTCAGAGATCTGCCTGCCTCTACCTCTTGAGTGCTGGGATTAAAGTCGTGCACTACCACATCTAGCTTCTCCACCGTATTTTTTGAGACAGGATCTCTCACTAAACCTACAGCTCACCAGTTGGGCTACATGGGCTGACCAATGAGCTCTAGGTAATCCTTTTGTCTCTGCCTATCCAGGGCTGGGATTATAGGCACATTCTCCAATACTAGGCATTTTGCATGGGTTCTGGGAATCAAATTTAGGGCCTTATGCTTGTGCAGCAAGCATTTTACTGACTGAACCATCCCTCCAGCCCCAAGTGGGTAGCTCTCTCAGAATAGCTAACCTACCTTGAGGATAGGGCTGTGAAAGAGTAGGATGAGGCCAAGTAAGGAAAATGAGGGTTTTGGTAGGGAACACCCTGCTTCTCTTTGGAAGGGCTTATCCTAACTTGTCTACTGCTTCTGGGTGGCCAGGCAGGAGAAGATATAGTTCCTTCAGATTTTTCCAAACTTCGTCCTAACTTTACTTCTGTCCATTCATCTAACAGATCAGGGGTCAGGAGGTGAGTACAGGGTGCGCAGGAAGAGCCTGTCGCTTTCTTGTCCTACAATCTTTATTTCTCACTCATCAAAAACAAGGAAGGTCTGTCTGGGAGGCTCATCTTCTGGATGTAACAGGTTTTTTGGATTATTCAGAGCAAAAGAAGGCAGCATCCTTTAACATAGGGATTAAAATAAATCTTGTAAAATGGACCAGTGTCATTTGGATGCTAGATGGCAGGACTGTGGAAAACACGAGCACTGCTAGGCTGAGAAACAGAAACCCAGATCTGGCTGTCACCAGTGGTACTAAGTTGGTCCTTCTTATGAGCTGGGGGGTACCCCAAATGTGGACCTCCTCACGCCCTGCATCTGTGAATGTAATCTTAAGTGGAAATAGAGTCTTTGCAGAAGATGCTCAATTAAGATAAGGTCACTAAAGCAATATCTTCATAGAATGGGACCAGTAAATACGCACATAAAAATGGGCATGCACAAATGGAATGTGGTGTGGAAATGTGAAGCAGAATGTGACCGACCAGCCAAGAAAAACACAACGCTTCAGAAGCTAGCATTTAACCCAACGCTAAAGAGTAACACTGTAAACTGCTCTCATGAAGCACAAAGTGGCTAAGGTTACAGTGAGCGTGGATGAGGAAGGCCTGGCTGGGGTTACAGTGTGCAGGGAAGGCCTGGCTGGGGTTACAGTGAGTGCAGATGGGGAAGGCCTGGGAGCAGGAGTAGGGTCTGGTGCCACACCCCCATGATGCAGGCAAGACTTGGGACAGGGCACAATTGCTCTGGTTCTCATCTGCAGAACTAGATGGGAAAGGTGCTCCCGAGGCTTGCTCTGACAAAGCCCACATCGGCAGATTTCTAGAAGTTCTAACTGCAATGGAATTCGCACCCATTGACATTCCGGGCATCTATACAAGCAACACTCTACACTGTGCTCAGTATTGCTAGAATACACAGGAGTGTGGCACCAACCTTGTCTTCCAGGATTTTACAATTAAGTGAAAGTTGATTGGAGCACAATGAAGGACATAAATAGGGATGGACCCAATGACATGGATGCAGAGGAGGAAGGACCAGGGTCTGGCTAGAATACACAGGAGTGTGGCACCAACCTTGTCTTCCAGGATTTTACAATTAAGTGAAAGTTGATTGGAGCACAATGAAGGACATAAATAGTCAGGGATGGACCCAATGACATGGATGCAGAGGCGGAAGGACCAGGGTCTGGCTTTATGCATTCATCTAAACAGATGCATCACCACCTGCATTTCATCCCTGCTCAGTTTTGGCTCAGGCACCCACCATCTCTTTGAGAGTGATTTTAATAAATGCCTCATCAAAATCTTTACATATGGATTAAAGATTCCTTCTTTCTGATTCCACCATGGATATTTAAGCAAACTTTAGTACAAAGCAAGACTGCCTTCCTCTGATCAAAATGCCTTCTTAGGTGCACAGTTCGGGGATCAGTATGAGTGAGAAGGGGGTACAGGTGATAACCATGGGAAGGTGACCATGTGCCAAGTACAGGGACACACAAATATGGAAGAGCCATAAATAAAGCCATTGTTGTGTGTCATTACCATAAAAGATAATAAGAAAATAAATTATGACCTTGAAAATACTGGTTCCTTAGTTCGCAGGATTCTTACAGGACCAAAAAAAAAAAACAAAAACAAAAACAAAAAAACAAAAAACAACCTGGCATAATATAGAATTCCTTTCCCCACAGGGCCCATTTTTCTCCTTTTTATTATTCTTCCTAAAAATAACTAAGATCTCCCCTGGTTACACCTTTGTGAACAACCTAACGTGTTGGAAATCGCATTTGCTTCCCCTTCCTCAGTGTTAAAACCAACAGCCCCCACCATGGTTGGGACACCCACCTTTGCACGAATCCTCTACCCCTGTCCTCCAACCCTTCCCACCCCTCTACTATCTCCCCATCACCCCATCACCCCTCCACACCCCTCCATCACTGCTCTATCCACCCTCTACCCTCTCTCCACTCCCCCTCCACCCTTCCTCCACTCCCCCTCCACCCTTCCTCCAGTCCCCCTCCACCACCCTTCCACTACCTGCTGCTCTCTTTATTGACCTGCACCAAGCTTCCTTTTGCATGTCCCAAACACACAGGATGGCATCCATTCTTACTGCCACGATCATGACTGTGGAGCACCTACAGCCACTTGTGAAATACAATAAGTTGGGGGTGAAGGCATCAGGCAGAAACACAGACCAGAGCATAGGTGGCAGGTGACAGGGAGTGGCTGTGAGGAGTCACTGCCCAGTGGATGGTCTAGCTGCCACCTGGCCCCGGGTTTCTGTCTCACCAGCTCTTTGGGGAGGGAGCCCTCTGCCTCTGTGCTTTGGGCCTTGCTCTACACTTAGGCACTTCAACTGTGCCCTTGCACAGCAAGCACTCACCAACCATGCGTTAGATGAATAAATGGGTGATTCTTTCACAGCTGCTTGACTGGTTTTCCAATGGGGTACTGGCAGTGAAGAGACTGCTCCAGACTCCAGGTGCACACCCCCAAATTCATATGACACCCCCTTCCAAAGAAGTTGCTTAATCCCTTTACACCAAGGACTCTCTGTGAGTACAGCTCTTTGTATGGATCTATGGCTTCTAGTGGAGCCAGTCAAACTCTAATAAAGTCCGCCTAAATTTCTTGACTTTCACCTGTTCTTTAGTAACTAATTAGAGGTGACATGGTAATCCTGCAGCCCAATGTTTCTCTGTTTATGTAAGCAAACTGACAATAGAATCCACGAAGATCTTACGACTTCTTAAGATGATTTCACGTTGAAAACAAAACAAACAAAAACAAAACGAAGCCGAATACACTGAGAGTTTTAATCATCTCCTCCCTCTTCCTGAGAACCAATGAGAAGGCAGCACTAGAATGCGTTGGTCTGGCATATATCTTGTTGTACAGTCCATTGAAGGGCAATGGGCTTCTCTGTGTAGACACCCACCCCAGTGCCAAGCATTTCCAACAGTGCACCAGGTCTTTGAACAGCTTTGTGGAGTGAGTGGCCTTGCCATGGTAAAGCAGCAAATCAGACATTTTAAAACAGCAAAGAGTGCTTCTGTGTTCTGATGTCCACTGTCTTAACACAGGATATTAATGTAATTTAAATGGCATTTAGATATGTTTCAGGTGTATCAAACCAATGCATGCGTCATCCCTTAAAAATAATTTTGAGGGACTGGGGAGATAGCTTAGTGGATAAAGTACTTGCTGTGCAAGCAGGAGAACCTGAGTTTGAATCCTCGGGACCCACATACAGAAGCTGGGCATGGTTATTTGTGCACCTGCAGTCCTAGGACTTGGGGGCACAGAGCAAGAGTGCTGGGGATTTCTGGACAACCAAATTGCCTACGTGATAAATGCCAAGCTCCAGATTCTGTGAGAGACATTATCTCAAAGGAATAAGGTACATGCAGAACACAGAATACACACATGCAGAACACACAATACACACATGCAGAACACAGAATACACACATGCACGCAGCACACAAACACACAACTAAGAGTTTTTAAGAATAATAATTTCCATCTGCTCGAGGAACAAGCATAGCTACAGAAACACCCTACACAATATTCTAGACAAGTAAAACAGGACCAATTTAATTACAGAAGAAGTCAGGTACATCCCGGAGGGGCTCAAGGAGAGGCCCCCTCAGATCTTAACAAGTCAGCAGCACGTTTGTTTTCATTTGTTACAAAGGGTGATCTTGAGCCGGGTGTGGTGGTGCACGCCTGTAGTCCCAGCACTTGGGAGGCAGAGGCAGGCAGATCTCTGTGAGTTCAAGGCCAGCCTGGTCTACAGAGTGAGTTCCAGGACAGCTGGGGCTACAGGGAGACCCTGCTTCAAAAAGACAAAAAAACAAAACAAAACAAAACAGAAAAAAAAAAAAAACAAAGGGTGATCTTTCACTTATTGTAGGTAGTGATGAGTTTAGATTTAAGGAATACAAAATGATGGATTTTGATAAACTTTAAGATCAAAATATGCTTTTACAATCATCCAAAGTCTTAGCAAACTAACCAACAAATTACTAATAAAACACACCACTGGTCACACTTCAGTGAAGAGCTAGGTATGCCAATAAAGCTCTTTAGAAACTTTGGAAGTAATTTGGGCTTAATTTTTAAGAATAACAGAAAATTATTGGAATTTAAATTTTTTTCCTCTTTTCACTCCAATACTTGATTTTTTCACCTTGTTTCTAACTCCAAAGTGTATCATAAATTTAAAAAATACAATTTAATAAGCTTCTCTTTTCCCCGTACATCAACCTTAATAAGACTTTATTAAGTGAATGGAGATCTTCAAAGAGCCCCTGAGGCCTGGTCGCTTCCTTTCTGTTCCATGTGACCCAATGAAATATCCTAATTCTATAAGGTTAGGAATAGGCCATGGCAGATTAGAAACACAGATGTATGCGTTCATTTATTCAGTTATTGCAGAAGAGTGGAGAAGAAGGAAAGGGGAAGTTTTTGATGAGCTCAGTCTGGATTTGGATTAAACATTGCCTAGGCAAAGGTGGGAGGCTGTCATTCTGCAGGCTAATCTGCTTATTCTAAGGAAGACAAAGGTGTTTGCTGCAAACTCTGGGCGTCTTCTCAGACAAGCCCCTCTTCACCTGTGGCTGAAGGCCCCACATCTTCGCAGACTCTACAGACGATACAGAATTAGGAGAGCCCGGTGACTTCAGATGCATTCCCCCCAAAATTTGAAAACTGCTTTCTGACTACAAAACAAAGCAATGGCCCATGCAGCTTCACTGAGATGATCAATAACTGATTCCATCGGGGATCTTGGAGGGAGAGTCACTTATCACTACCTTCCTTTTAAATAAAATATCCTCAAGTCAACCGAATCTAATTGCTCCATGTTATAGAAACACAAATTCCAACAAGACCACTAAACATTAGTGGTATAGTGTGCACGGAGTTACCTTTAACACCTTCCCTTCCTTATTTGATGAGTTACAAAGAAACAGAAAAAGAAACTCTTTAGGGTGTTCTCTCGGTTTTCTTAAAATACACACTGTACAGTATCTGTAACATATGCCCTAGAAGAAGAGGCAGGAAAAAAAATCAGGAGGTCTTATGCATAAATGCAAGCTAAAGGATTTAGAGCAGGGGCCATTAAAACAAAGTGTCGCATGGATTCATGAAAATATGTAGTAGGGATGTGTTAACAGTGAGATTCATGTCACAGGCATGAAATTATAGAAAGCTAACATGAAACTCACATTTAAATACTATGAGCAATCCTCTGAACCTATCCTTAAAGACCTGGCCAGAGTTTGTGCAAAAGCAGCTTCTCTGTGTTCTATCTTTGAGAGTTTGTTGCAGCCCCGCCCCCCCCTCGCTCTCCTGCACTTCTCCTCTGTGGCTAATGAAGATCTGTTTATGAATATTTACTCCCAAGTTCATGGTCGGTGTTGGCTGGCTGGAGCGCAGCAGAGTCATTACCTCTTGGCGCAGGTTCCACAGGGAGGTGACCAGTTATCTTCTAACTGACATGGGGCAACCCCTTCGATTCCTCTCCACCCTGCCTTCTTCCTGTCTGACTGCTCTCAGTTTGGGTAACTGGCCAAGTAAAACAAAACAAACAAAACACAAAACAATACAACACAATACAACACAAAACAAAAGCAGGAGCCAGCACAGGCCTGGGGATTCCTCCACCAGAGGGGAGGGGATATCCATCTGCATCAGCATCTCAGATTTAACCTGGATGCATGGGATGCAAATACAAGCCTTGTGCTAATTCCCAGCGAAGCGGGATTCCCTTTAGAAAAGGGGCAGGCAGACCTCAGAACAGTGCTGTGATACCTTTCCTTCCTAAATCAACAAGGACACCCACAGCACTGCTCAGAGTCCTGCTTTGTTCCCGTGGAAAGTGGATTGATCTGTGCAGCACACCTCTGTCCCCCCTGGGCCCTCTCGTGCCCCTGTGACACTGCAAATAAACCCCAGAAAATCCCAGAGATGCTCACGGACGGTTGACTCAAGAAAATAAAACACAGGGGGTTCCTGTCGACAGATGAATCTGTTCAGAAGTTGTGTCACCTCCTAACTTGATTTGACTGGCATTAAGAATACCTCTCGAGGCAGACACTCTCTCTTATTCGGCACTGGTCCAAAATGAAAGGGGAAAAAGAGAGGGAGGTGGGGGGAGCTGCCTGGTTCTAATACACCTAATTAGCCATCGGCAGACTCTTAATTGCATACATTAGGATGATTCCATAGTGGAGATTAATTCTAAATATACCCAAGCAGCTGGTTAAGATGCCATGGATTACAGTGCGGACTGTACTTTTCCACTTAATTAGATATCAAAATTAAGCGGCAACAAGCATTTTGACATAACGGGGATCAAGCCGCTGCTCCGGTTCCCAGAGCGGCACTAAAGTGACCGCTAAACAGAGCCGCACAGATGGAGAGATATTAAATGCCGCACTGGAAAGTAATTTCAAATAATAAAATATCAATATTTACATTTTAATTACCCCTAGCGAGAGCCTCTCTGTCATTCCAACTACCGCCGACGCAGCCAGGGGTAGTGAGACGACATTGCAGCTCTGGCTGCAGTGACTGTTTTGTTTCCATTAAAGAATGACAAGTGTTTTAGAGGCAGTGATACTCGGTGTGCGGACCAGAATGACAGCAGATCCGAAAATTCCTACTAAGGGACGAAATGCCTCCACGAGAGGATTCGCTGTGAGCAGCGGGCTCTTCCCGGAAGCACGTCAGCCTTCCCAGTTTTTCTACTGAAAGTTCATTATTGGGGAGGCTCAAGGGAAGTTTTAGTCTCCCATGAAATATTTAGATCTGTAAAACGTTATGTGCTGATTGTCGATTTAAAAACAATAATACTAGATGGGAACAAATATGCGGTTCTGTGAAAATCCCAAGGTTGCCGGGCTTCGCTTTCGTCCTGGTTTATGTTGGCAAAACAACTGCGCATGCTTAAAGCTTGTCTATTTCTGATGAAAGCCGGGATGTGGCTTAGAATCCCCATCTTCAAAATACAGGGCTCGTTTTCACCTCCTCTCATCAGTGCTTGAGTGTGCACAACCACCTTGAATCACAATTTCCTTGACGTAAAAAGGAAAGAGCGGGGCGCCATTTACATACACACGCATATTTGTACGTCCATTCTCCATTATCCTTGCGCTTCTGCTGATTTTTGAAATATAGTGCATTTCTAGTGGCTGTTACACGCTCTCCCCAATTTTAATTACTCTTTATGGACTGTGAAGATGAGATTAGGAAAAATAAAGTAAATAAAAGGTATACGTTAGCTGTGACCTGCTGAATTCACAAGAGGATAGAAGGAAAACAGGAAAGCTTTCCTTTGGGTATGGCTGCCGAAAGTGTAGAGATCTGGAAAGAATGTTAATGGCTCAAGATATGAGAGAGTGTTTAAGAAAAATTCCTTGGTCAGTGCGCTATCGTAGGCAGTTAACTGACCTAGAGCCTGCATTTATTTAATGTGTGGAGATGAACAACCATAAATGTGATAGATGGTTACAGCGAGAGACAGAATGGAATTTTTCAGAGAGGAGAAAAGAGAAGTTGGGGAGTTTTATAGATCCCGACTACTCTTCTACTCCCATCCCTATTAAAAGTATCGGGTTCTGAAGTTGAAATAAAGGCTTGGTAATAGGCAAGGTATACTAATGTGTGTTCCCTAACCGAGGCATACTCCTCTTAACGGAAAATAAGTGTGTAGCGAAGTCTTCCTTAAGCATCCCTAATGCTTTTAGGGCAAGACAGATTCCCATTTCTCAGTTCCTAGCACCTTTTAATTTCTGAAAGAGCCACGGTTGAAAATCTTAATTAATTGTTCCATACTGCTTCAGGATCATTATGCAACGTAATAAAGGCCGTGTAATTATGAAATTTTACAGCCATTACCAAGGCTGATGGCTCGTATTTCATCCTCAGCTGGACCCGATGGCTTTTAGGCACTCGGCTCTCCTTTGATGAACTACAGACAGATCTATCAGGCCCAAACAATATCCAGGCCAGGCGGCTATAATAGCTACTACCTACAGATGAAGCCATAGATAAAGATAAACTATAAATCTACACACACAAATGCAGGCATGTTGCCTGGGGATGACAGAGAGAGGCTAGGATGAGGCGTGGGGGAGGTGGCTGTTCCCACGCAGGCAGCCTCCTGAGCTTCCCACAGTCACTGCACAGCAGCTCAGGTTTCATAAAAGGGATCAAAACCCAAATGAATGTCTCATTTATTCTCCGTATCTCCAAATCAAATAAGAGAAGGAAGGCGTGCCCATGAGCACTATATTTAGTGCATTATTTAAAGGGCAGAAATGGCTCAGATATCCTAATGTTGATTTCGATGGTGAGAAATAAATGAAAAGGCAAGATCTATGGGGTGTGATGTTCTAATATGGCAATCCAAAGCAAGCACTCTGCAACAAATTCCATTATAGCTCATGAGTAGCTCTCCCGTAGATATTAACGTTTTCAAAATAGTACTTCAAGAACAACAAAACCCACACGGAAACACAGACAGGGAAAATAGAATCCTATTTGTACATAACTAAAACGTTTATAGCTCGCAATTATGGACTGATTTAATCACGTCTGAACTCACAGAGCCCAAGACCTGATACAGCCACATTTGCTTAACGGATTTCCAACACATCCCTTTTGGTGAATTAAGCATTTCCATGGGTCCTTTTAAACTTGGACTTAAATGGAAAAGGGCCATCTAGGAGGGCCATTTGACAGCCCTAAGTGCCACACTCAGGGAGTATCTAGTTCAACTCTGCCTCCAGGACACAGCACAACTTCCATGGAGCTAATGCCTTCATTCTCACCATGCCATCCATCACATGCTGGCTCACTTCATGAATATGACCAGACAGGCATTCTGCAACAGGGCTCATCCTGGAGAAAAAGCCCATCTGAGAATCAACACAAATTAGCCCGAGCACTGTGATGGTGGTCCATCGGGCAGGTAAAGGAAGGAAGAATCAGGATGCAGGAAGGCTGGGCTTTGGGGCTGACAACTGACTGGTATAGGGTAGATGTGTGTAAGGGTAGGGGGATGCATATCAAAATGACATGAAATTGGCTAAGAGGCAGCAAGGCTCTGGACAGCAATGTGAGACAGTTCACTGAGAGTGTGGACTGAAAATGAAGAAACTGGTTTCAGTGTATCCATGGCTACCAGCTAGCTGTGTAACCTTGAGCTAGACAGAAAACGCTCCATTGCCTCATCTACCAACAATGGCTGTGACCCTCGATGCTCGAAACCTTCCATTCTTCCTTGCTGTGTTCGATGTGGGCAGCAGGGGAGAGGGTCTACAACACCCTTCCCATTCCACAGCTGTGGCTCAGATGGTAGTGTTTGACTAGCATGCATGAAGCCTGGGTTCACCCCTCACCACCCCATGAACTATTCATGGAGGTTCATTCCTATCATCTAGCACTTGGAAGATGAAGGCAAGGGATAGAGGGTTAAGGTCATCCTTCACATAGAGTGAGTTCAAGGCCGCCTAGGATACATGAGATGCTGTCTCAAAAGCAAACTTAAACAAAAACACTATCCTATATGAATAGACAGTTTCTCTGCCTGAATTCTTTCCTAGGATGGCTGTTACTTCATATATGTCAGATCCCATATTTTAGATCGATGGACAACATCACACAATAAAGGACCATGAACAACCCTCCTTCTCATCCATACTGTGACCCATTCCAGTCATCTTCCTGCTTTTTCATCAGAAGGAACTTGCTCCCTATTCACAAGGAAGGCCTTTTCCAATGCATTCAGTCCAGCCGGCTCTCACCACCTCCGGGGCGCTAGTCCATCCATTTTCTACGCAGCCCTCTTGGATGTGTGGATCTCCTTCCTAAGTGTCAGACCTTCATCCCCGTATTCTGAGAAAACCGTCCCTGGAACTGGCTCCTTGTCAACACCGTTTTCTCTGACTCTCTTTTTGTCTCCTTGTTCATCCCGTTTCCTGAGAGGATGGTTCACGAGCTTGTCTGCTGTACTTGTCTCCTGGCCACTGAAGACTGACTCCTCTCTGTCACAGTGTGGTCATTGAGATCACCCAAGTGCCAGCTCCCATGAGTCCTTTAGTCTAGTCTGGCCCATCGCCTTCTTCCCACACTCTCCCTTGAGACTTGGACTGCATGTTTCTCCCAGGTCCTTTCCCTCCGTTTGGACCAGTCATTCAGTAATTCCCCCTTGGTGGCCTTCCCTACCTGCCACCTTCTCGTTCCTATGAGAACACCAGGGCTGCACTGCCAGCACACCGTGTCTCTCAATGAGCCGGTGTTCATTTCCAACTCCACTGTTCATTGCCACCCAAATGCCCACAGATACGTCCAGATGTCTAAAATGGAACTCTTCTCTCCCCCAAACTTGCTCCAAATATACTCCCTATGAACTTCCCAAATACCAGCATCATCAGTCATATAACAAGCATCAGCTCAGTAGAGGAAACATGGAATAAGAGAATTTAAAAATTTGGAGTTATCTTTGGCTTTTCTCCTACATCCAATTTTTCCTCTTCTGGCTTGATTTCTGGTCACATTGGCTAATTCCAGCCCTTACTGTTGCCCACCTGAGCTAAGTTGATGGCCTTTCACCATGTGCCTTCCCTGGTTTGAGTCTTATGAGTCTCTTCCTGGTAGAGCTCTTTTAGGCAAGGATGCCCTCATTCCCTTTTTCTTAAATTTTATTTATTATTTATTATTTTATTTTATGTGTATGCGTGTATTGACTGCATGTAGGTAAGTGCACCTGTGTTGTGCAATGCCCATGGAGGACAGAGAGGCTGCTGAATTCCCTGGAACCGGAGTTACGGAGAGTTGTTAGCTACCATGAGGGTGCTGGGATTCAAACCTGGGTCTTCTGCAAGAACGGTGTTCTTAACCGCTGTGCTATCTCTCCAGTCCCCATCATCTTTTTTATGTGAGCCCCAGAGTCCTTCACAGTCAGGTCCTTGTATAACTTTCTTACCTTGTTTATTGATAAAGAGAAGGAGGAAGATATGTTTTATTTAAAATTTTTTCCTCTTTAGAGCTTACTATATGCCAATACCATGCTAAGCATTTTCTACACATACCTACTATGATTCATACACTAGAGATATTTTTTAAATGATTGAGGGCTTACATTTGGGTCAGGGGAGTTAAAAACATAAATAGCCAGGTGTGGTTGTGCATTTCAGATCCTCCTGAGGCAGGAGAATCTCTGTGAGATCAAAGCCAGTCGAGTCTACACAGTAAGTTCCAGGTCAGCTGGGGCTACAGGGAGACGCTGTCTCAAACAATTAACTAAATACAAACATAAGTGAAACCCAGAACAAGATAGCATGGCAACAGAGCAGAATGTCTGTAAAGCCAGAGGCAGATGTGGTCCCCACTCGTGGGATGGAGGAGCTGCTCCAGGTGCTGGTGAGTCTGAGAAAGGCTCACTAACACCCAGCCTTTGCAAAAAGACCCCAAGGGAACCAGATCTTATGCCCACGTCTACCTGGATGCTGAAGATTGAAGGCTGTGTTCTCCCAAAATTTATATTCTGGAATCTTAGTCCCCAGTGAGGTGGGGCCACCAGGGGCGGTTGGATCCTGACAGCTGGCGGGATCATGAACGGAATCAATGCCCCATTAGAGTGACCTCAGCGATCTTCCTCCTGCCTTGCCCCATGTGAGGACAGAGTGAGAGGACAGCCTAGGATCTGTGGATTGGCCCAGGTACTGACTCTCCCACCACTGTGATCTGGAAATTACAAGCTCCTTAAATGTATGCTGTTCTGAAGCCACTGAGTATTTTTGTTACAGCAGCAGGAATGGACTAAAACCCTGGAAAACAGCACTTCAGGCTCAGGGAATGGCAGATGTCAGAGCAGGAGGTGAGAACAGCTGGGGAGTGGCCAGATCATGGGACAGACATGTCACAAAGGCTTTGCCACCTTCCGTAGGTTTTCTTTTGAGGGATATGGGGCTTTGAACTGAGACAACAGGCTCTGGTTTGCATTTTAAAAAGTGACTACGTATAACAGGAGAGAGACAGTTCAAGCTTTTCATTCTCATGAACTCCTTATGGACCATATTCCATTTTACACAAAGAAAGTGAGGTCCAAACACATTCTAGGTCACAGCATTTGAAGCATTCATTCTTTCCCTGGGCCATGTGGGTCCAGAACCTGGACTTGAACCCTGGGGTAGCCTCATAGCACTTCCTGTGCCCTAACAATCACAGGTCCTGCCCTTGTCTGTGCACTGCCCTCTCTTTTTCTCCCTGCCTGTCCCTGCAACATTGTTATGAAAGCATTTCCTCATTAAATTCAAGCAGATGAGGGATGGAGAGATGGCTCACGGGTTAGGAATACTTGCTGTTCTTGCAGAGGACCTGAGTTCTAATCCCAGCACGAAAGCATTTCCTCATTAAATTCAAGCAGATGAGGGCTGGAGAGGTGGCTCAGGGGTTAGGAATACTTGCTGTTCTTGCAGAGGACCTGAGTTCTAATCCCAGCACCCACATGGCAGTTGACAACCATCTGTAACTACAGTTCCAGGGAACCTGACACCCTCTTCTGGCCTCTGCAGAGAATTGCATGCAAGCAGTGCACTTACATACATGCAGGCAATACACTCACACACATGAAATAAAAAAATAAAATATTTAACAAGGTCAAGCAGGTTCTGTCTTGTGGTCGCTGCTCAGCTGATCTCCACTTGTGTGGATGCTGTGGAAGCAGGACGTCTCCTAGGAGACCATGTTTCTTCCTCATCTTTGGTTTCCTAGGTTTTGGCAAATAAAATGGGGTGTTAACAAAAATTGAAAATTTCCAGGATTGGAGAGACAGCTCAGTGGGAAGAGCACTTGTTGTATAATCAGGAAAAGAGTTTGGATCCTACCACTCACATGTGATGGCTCACAACCCCCTGTAACTCCAGCTCCCAAGACTCCAACGCCCTCTCTGGCCTCCATGGGAAACTCCAGCACACACTTTTGCGTATATAGTCACAAAGGCACATACACACAGACAAATACAGTAAAGATTTTTATAAAAATGAATATTTCCCCTGGGCGTGGTGGTGCATGACTTTAATCCCAGCACTTGGGAGGCAGAGGCAGGCAGATCTCTGTGAGTTCAAGGCCAGCCTGGTCTACATAGTGAGTTCCAGGAGAGCTGGGGCTACAGGGAGACTCTGTCTCAAATAGACCAAAAAAAGAAAAAAAAAAAAAAGCATTTCTTTTTACTTTTAAAAAAAAAATTTATTTATTATTTTTATTTTATGTGTATGAGTGTATTGCCTGCATGTATGTTAGTGCACCCGTGTCATGCAATACTGCGGAGGACAGAAGAGGGCATTGGATTCCCCTGGAACTGGAGTTAAGGACGGTTCACAACTGCTATGTGGGTGCTGGGAAACGAACCCAGGTCTTCTGCAAGAACAGTCAATGCTCTTAACCGCTGAGCCATCTCTCCAGCCCCAACTTTTACTTTTTCATATGTGTGTCAGAGTTTGTGTGACCTTAAGGACCTACCTGGATAGAGAGAAAAATGTCAGGAAAGAAGAAAGAGCTTCTTAGGGAGAGCAAGCGTATAGCTCAGGGCAGAACTAAGTCAGCCTGTGGAGGAGGAGCTAAGAGTCCTGTAGTGAGAGCCTCCTAGTGCCTGACTTCCCACCCCAAGATTACCTGGCTCTGGTTCTAGAGGAACTGGGAATCAGCACCAGGTGATATCTTTCTATCACCCTGCACAGGTAGAGGAGACTCAGACATGTGATTCCTCGGGGTCAAGAGCCTGAGAACATGATCTGAGAGTAGAAGCTGAAAATGCATCCTTTAGCCCCCAAAGAACAGGCAAGAGCCTCTTAAATGGGTCACACCACTATATTGTCCATCTTAACATCCAGCTACTCCTTATTCTTGGGTTTACATCTCCAGCAGGCCAGACACCCAGTTCATAGCCATGGGGGCAAGGTGACTCTGGAAAGCTAAATTCCCCAGTGCAATGCATGTGAGCTCAGAAAATTAGCTTAGAAATCTATCTGAGAAATGATCTCATTCAAAATGTGCACTGGACAGGCAAAGAAGCCCAAAGCACTTAGGGAAGCAAGTCACCTGCAGACATTAGGTGTGCCACATCAGCAGTTAGTGTAACAACAATAGCATTAAACATCTATCACCATGATAGATGTGTAAAAGATTTTATGTGCATGTGTATGTATGTTCACTTTTCAAAATACAAGGATCATTTTCAAACCCAGCATCGAGCATACAACACGAAGATACATACCAAATTCAGCTACGAAATAAAGCTGAACTTCAAGTCTTTGGATGGCTGACTCCTCACTTATAAGGAACATAGCATAGGTATTTATGGCCCAAGTCCACGTTAGGCAGCAATGAAACGTGTTTGCTGACTGCTTATCCACGAAGAATGGTCTCATATTCAAGCCTTCACCCAGGATGGCAGCCCCTAATACCATGTATGTCTAACAGTTTAATTGGGATAGTCATGAAGGACATTAACACATAGGGGATTAACTAAGGCAACATGGGGCTGGAGAGATGGCTCAGCGGTTAAGAGCATTGGCTGCTCTTGCAGAGGACCCAGATTTGGTTCCCAGCACCCACATGGCTGCTAACAACCATCTATAATTCCAGTTCCAGGGGATCCAAAACCCTCTTCTGGACTCTCATAAGTATTGTGCAACATGGATGCACTTATATACTTGCTGACAAAAGACTCATCCACATAAGTGTATTTTTCATTCACAAAAAAATTTAAATGAGGCGATATACTTAAAAGCACACTGATCTTTGACATAGCTCATCTCTTCTCTTCATCCATCACCCAACCCCCCCACCCCTGGCTCGCTCTATTCCAAATGCATGGGCCTCCTTACTAGTCCTAGGAGATGAGCTCAGTCCTGTCTCAGGACCTTGCACATTCTGCGTCTGCCACCTAAAGGTTAAACTCCATAAGGGGCGAACTTATTGTTTTTCAGTCCTTTTTTGCCACTATATCAGCTGCTCAGTTTCACCTTATACAGAATAAGTGCTCTGAAATGCATGGAAAAGCAAATGAAATGATGAACGATGGAACACATTAGCACTAACATATTGAAATTATTCAGTTTGCAATGGAAGATGATTTCTCATCCCACATTTGATGCAAAGAAAGACCAATTATTTTATTTTAAGACCTAAGACATACATACAAGATTTCTTGCTTCCAAAATATTTTTTATTCTGCTCTCAAGAGTTATTTAAAAATCCAATTGGATTTTGTGGATGTTTTATTGGATTGTATGAACATTTGAAATTAGAAACATGAAAATAAATAATAGTTTAGCAAAGAAATTTGAGACACTCCATATCCTCCTCTCCAGTCTTTGTGTCTGGCCACATCCATATAGAATTTGGTACTTTTATGTTTCCACTTTATCATCTAGGTGACTCTGTGAGCCCAGGGCTTATTAAATTTTCCACAGAATCCAGATATTACGATTCTCAAATTCTGGAGGATCTCTGCAAGGCCAGTGGCCTCTACAGTTCTTCCACACACTTTGCAGGAACAGACTTTAGAGATTATGAGATGAGCGTATCCTTTCCCATCTACTGTTCATTTTATATTAGAACAAAAAATATCCTATTATATTATAGTTTAAACTTCTCTTTGAAGAACGCACGTCTTCAGAGTCTGATTTCATGCACTGTTCTATGGTTCCCACCACAAAGTAGGTGTTCAAATAGTCGTTCAATCATACACTCAAAAGAACAACTTATCTATACTGATCTTATATTTGAGATGGTTTGTTTGTGCTTGAGTTTTTCAGTGCTGCGTTCAATTGCAGTGTAAATAAAATGTGTAACTCACACGGTGGTTATCCATTAGTTAATAGTTGAGGATAGTGAATGGGATGTAGTTGGAAATAAAAACGGTTCAAAGACAACTACATCCCAAATGAACATTTCTGCTGGTACTTTCTGTAAGGTTTTTATGCTGGTACTTTCTGTAAGCTGTGCTTACTAACAGAATCAATTCCTGATTATCATCAGTATGATTTTTGGACACTTAAAATTCAACAGAATTATTTATTTTTAAAAGATTAAAGATTTTTTTATTCCCATTGAAAGCTAGCATCTTGTCAAGATGTTTATAACTCACGAAGATGACAGTCTCTGACAGGCTGGAAAGTGGGGTTTTCTTCAATGCAGGTGGCACTAATAAGAAAGACGGGCTTCAGTGTACTGGGTATTCCTCCAAGCTCCATTAATTAGGCAGGAAGGCACTGGAATGGTGGAAGGCTATGAACACTGCGGCCCACAAATAGAACAAATGTTCAGCAAAGACGGTAATTATTAAGAACACTGATCCCTTTATTGACTTGGCAGGGACAACCCCAAAGACGGTGTCCGATTATGATCTTTTTCATGATATTTTAATTGTGCTTCTTAACTTGCTAAATTAAAAACTACAGGGCAATCTCACTTAGATCACAGACAAAGGAGATCAGATCAATTTGCAATGAAAATGTATGAATGCTTCTATCAGCTTTAATTACATCAAGAATTTAACAGACGAATTCAATGGCTTGCAGAAGGATGGAGAGCTCGGTGTAACCTCTCAACCAAGGGCATCATCATCGGTATGTTGCTGCACATCACGCAGCATGGATCTCAACCTAGGAATAGGCCTGGGGAGTGGAGTTACTGTGTCCGTTGGGAACTTCTGTGACCAGGTCAGGTATGTTCCTAGCCCGGCTATGAACAAGAAGAAAGAGTACAGAGAGAAATTACAACAAGCGAAGTATTCCCTGACCCAAACAAAGCCAAGACCCAGATGGCAAATATGTTTGGGCTTTTATTTCACTTTACACCCATAAAGCCTTTCAGGCCAAAATTCTTTCTCAGTTTCTCTCAACCAAACCTTTGTCTGCAGAGGCCGATTTATTCTCATCCTGATCTTCACTCCCCTGAAGCCTCAGTACATCTGTGAGCGAGTTCAGTCCCATGGCAGGTTCCTGGGAGCTTTGGCTGCAGCGGGTTTAGGGTTTTTATTTTGAGCACACTTTGGAACCCCAATCCAGGCCAACTCTGTGCTAATGCAGTGACTTAAAAGGTACTCTCTGGCTAGTCTTTTTTATCTGGCCTTACCACATTCTGTGGCTGTGCTATGTGAATTTACAAGAGATGGAGAGTGGAGAGGAAATAGGAAGAGAGAGGGAAGTGTGGATGGAAGATGGGGAGGAGAGGGAGGAAGAGAGAGGGAGGTGTGGATGGAAGATGGGGAGGAGAGGGAGGAAGGGAGTGAAAGGGGGAAACAGGAGTAGAGACAGGGAAGGAGTGGGGAGAGAAACTGGAGGGGATGAGGATGGGAAGGGGAAGGAGATGGGGAGGGGAAGAGACAGAGGGAAGGGGGAATGGGAGGAGGGGAGGGGAGGGGACAGAGGGGACAGGAGAGACTATAACCGAGATGGGGAAGGGGACGGGAGATGGGAAAAGAGGACTGGAAGTGGGGCAGGGGAGGTGGGAGGAGGAGAGCAGGCGGGTGTGGGGGTAGGACAGCAGAAGACAAGGCCCAGTGAAAAGCACTACAGCCCGGCTGACAAATTCTACCCATCCTGTTTGACACGGGACGTCTTTTCTGATGCTCACATCTGGTTGAATCCTCCTCTTTCTTTCTTGAAGCATTTTCTATCTTCTTCCCAGATGTAGGAATTCTTAAGCATTTCTATAGGAGCCAATTTCTTTTTTCTTTCTTGGTCAAGGGCTAACCTCGTTCTGATTCCTTATAAAGTAATTCATACATCACAGTAACTCTTAAATTAACACAAATGCCACCCTGAGATGCAGTTATGCCACTGCAAGCCAAGACCAGGCCACGGTGGATGCCTACCTCAGACCTGAGAGCTTTCCCTCAGCACTCGGTGGAACAGGGAGGAGGGACGCTCACAACTCAGTGATACTTAGAAAGTGGCTTTTTGTCTTTCAGTTAGGAGAACTTGTAACACTTCACACACACACACACACATGCACACATACACACACGCACACACAGACACACACACGCACACATACACACCCACACACGTGCACACACATGCACACACTCACACACATGCACACACACATGCACACACACACATGCACACATACACACACACGCACACATACACACCCACACACGTCTGCACACATGCACACACTCACACACATGCACACACATGCACACATACACACACGTGTGCACACACACATACACACACATGCACACATACACACATAAACGCACACACACACTGCACATTGTCATTTACATTTTCATTTTCTCAGCACTTACACTTTTATTACTCTTTTTTACCAAATAGCTTGAAACTCTTTAATTAGGGCTGTTTTAAAGATTTTTATTTATTGTTTTTATGTGTGTGAGTGTACTGCTTGCATGTATGTACATGCACCCCTGTCATGCACTGCCCACAGAGGTCAGAAAAGGGTAACGGTGGTTACAGACAGTTGTTAGCTGTCATGTGGGCGCTGGGAGCTGAACGCAGGTCTTCTGCAAGAGCAGCCAGTGCTCTTAACCTCTGAGCATTGTGCTCAGCCCCCTCACAGCCCCCAGGACTGTGTTTGAAAGCATCGTGCTCCATATTTAAATACCTCAATGATGCTGTCCATTTGCATTTTTCTCCCATTACTTCTGTTCCAGGTTTACATTTCTCATGTAAAATAGTGCCATACACATAAACTTTGAGGTCACTTGTTTAGTTTATTGTTTATTTGCACTTAAACACTCCTCAGTTTAGGGTTCCACCTACTCTTTCCTTCTTCCCCCAGAAGACGGACTTTTTGGAAGAATTGTGGGGTTTTTGAACCTGGATTTTTGGAAGAAGACTCAAAGTACGCTAAGGGTTCTGGAAAACAATTTCCTAATCAAAATGGCAACTTCACCCAACTGGGGTGCACTGTGTGTTAAGGGTAGGAAAGCCATGAAAGGAAGCTGGCCTCAGAGCACACCAGGCCTTCTGTAAACCACTGAAATAGCAGGGCCTCCTGAGTCTCCAAGTGGCAGCCTCCAGCCACGGCTCTGGAATTACAGTAGTTTCCATTGGAGATCTTTTTCTAAATCTATCTTCAAATATATTACAACTCATTCTTTAATCACAGTTTTTTTCAAATTCCTTACCATTATTTTCAAGGTTAGAAGATAAAAATATAGCTTTTCATTCCATAAACATGCAAACATTTCTAGGTCAGTCCTAAGCACTGATCACTGAATGAGTGAAAAACTAAAGGCCTGAACCTCAAGGTTGACATCGTTCCAGGAGCGCTGTTTATAACCCATTAGAATTCTGTCAAGCTTCTAATGTCTAAATGTTGCCCCTTGGAGTTTTATTTAGTGACACTGCAATCTCTCTTATTATTATGATTCCATGAATTTCCATTGATTTACTATCGAAACTATGATTACATTTGCAGGGTAGTCCCCTAGTCTACCGAGCAGGGAAATAACCTGGTATAGGTGGGCTGGCTTGTAGCACCAGGCTAAGTTTTACAGGTTCTATCTTACTTAACCTAAAGTCACATGTAAATGACATATCTTTTAAAGAGAAAGAACTAGAACCATTAAAGAAATACAAAACGAGAGATCACAAAATCTTCTTTGGGATTTTTGTTTAATACCTAAATGATTTTGTTTAAGTCTTTGTTCAAGTATCAAAGTAACAGGACTTGGGTCATTTAGAAGTATACATGTTGTCAAAGGTGAATAGGCATCCCATGACTGAGAGAAGTCAGGAGAGAGGTGTAACTGTACAATCCACTGTGAGCATAAGAGGAAAACCATAGCCTTTGGGCTTGGTTTCCTCATCTGAATAAAATAGGACCATGAATCTAACAACCACATAGGGATGTGGTAGATATCACAACCAAGGGATCATCTGATGTGTCTGCAGTCATTTTATGATCTGAGACATTCAGATTATACGTTTGTACATTCACCTGTAAAAATGGCAAGCCTTGTCATTTATTACTCTGACATCAACAGTAGCAACTGTTCGTGGGCATAAAGGAAGAAGAAAGCAGTTCATTGTATGTGAATTTCATCATCTTAAATTCCAAAATGTGTTTTTAAGGTTTAGGTGGTCTTAGTGTCTAAAAAATATCACACATTTTCATACTGATAAACTAAGTCCTGTAAGCAAACATTTACTTTTCTTTATGATGCAGTATCATCATAATATTAGAACTAATTGGGACAGTCTGGGAATCTCTTTGGAGGTTTCAGAGGAACACAACAGAGTCCAGGCCACACCAACTACGGAGCCTCCAATGAGGATTCTTAGAATCTGACTTGCATGTTATGCTTTATTTCATACAGATCCTCCTACACTCAGCTGCTCTCCATGAGAATCACTTTAACATCAATCACACTGTTCTCCATTTTACTGTGTACTGGACAGAGAAAGAAGCTAGTTAAAGTGACCCACAGAGTTCAGATAGCCTAGGAACAAACAGCTTGGGGACTGCAGTACAAATAGGTACTAGTCAGCTCTGCATTGCTGCAACAAAACACCTGGGATAATATGTTTATAAAGGGAAAATATTCATTTGGACACACAATTTTAGAAGTTCCAGAGCAGGCCACTTCGGACCTATGGAGAGGCAGAACGTCAAGGCGGGAGATGGTAGAGAACACTGCTCACTCAGGAGCCTAAAAGAGTGAGGAGGAGCCTGAAGTTCTGTTTCATTGCCTTCCATCCCCACAGTGACCTAAGGGCCCCACTGGGCTCTGTCTCTCAGTGGTTCCTCTATCTCCCCATATGCCACCATCAGAGACAAACTTTGAACCTTTGGTGAACGCGCAGTGGCTAACCTATAGGAAGACTAACATCTTTTTAGGTTAATCAAAAAGAAAATATTGGGAGATTTTTTTTTCTGAGTTTTTGAGAAAGAGTTGTAATCTGTAGCCTAGGCTGTCCTAGAATATACTGTGTAGCTCAGGCTGGCCTTGAATATTCAGTAATCCTCCTGCCTCAGGCCCAGCTACAAAAATTCTGTTCCTTTTACTAAAGGTAGAGGGAGCTGGCTTGTTCAAAATTTTACTCATGGTCCTTCAGCGGTCATAATATGCTTTCAAAAACCGTAGTAAAAATATTTAAATGGGAATTTTTATGTAAATAAATGGTTACTAAGATTTATTAGTTATCCTCTTAAATTATTAGAAAAACAGTAAGAAATAGAAATTGACAGCAAGATTAATTATATAGCCTCTGTGAGCTGAAGTTACAGAAAAAATGAATCAATCAAATAAACGAACAAAACAACAAACAAATCCCCACACAGATGTTAAAGATTCTACACAAGGCTGTTTGACTACTTAGAACTTTGTGTCTGTGGAGAGACGGAATATTCAGATCCAGAGCCCATTTTCTTGGGCTATCTGTAGCCCCCTCCTGGCATTAGTTATCTTTCCCTATGTCTAACCTAACACCCTTTCAACTACTAAGTGAATACATCCCAAAGGTCTTCCTTAATGGATCACCTGTTTGCACCAGCTCCAAAGCTAAGAATTCCTCTGGGGGCATCTGAAACTTACAGCAGAGGTTCATGGCTTTGCTGTAACCTACTTGATGTCCCTGCCAATGTGTTCGATGTATGATTTTCTTGTGTTCCGTGACTATAAAAGTTCATGTCACCACTTCTACCTTGGAACACATCACTTGAGGCAACTGGATCCATGTTCTTGGCCTTTGGTTACCCATATTCAGCTCAGAATAAATTGTCTTTTATCCCCTTTGATGTGGGAAATGTGTTTTGCATTGACACTTCCTACATTTTTATAAATAATTGCCAAGAATAAATGCTTAATGTAACAATACATTACTTAAAATGACTTTATATAATGGTACACAATTCAGTCTCAAGCTTGTGGCATGCCCACTCTACACACGAATTTTAAGAATTTTCATATTAATCTATACGTTAGAGTTAATCTGCTGTTTTTCATAAGTTCACATAAGACATATTAAATACTTCTGCAAAAATTACTTTCATTTAATGATAGTTAATTGACTGGTTGGTGATTATGCACACATAGAAAATATATGGTTGTTAAAAAGCATTATGCTTTTCAGTAGTCTGCAATGGCTCCTTTATGAATCTTGCCTATAAATAATTATCCCCATAATATGTGTTTCCTAAGAATTGTACAGAGGACCCTTTTTAGGGTTTACTAACTCTTCCTTTAAATAATAAAGGTAAAACTTATGCTTAAACACAAAGTGTTGGTGCAAATACACCCTGGCTGCCTAATAAATGTCTTCTGATTCTGTTGATGAAAGTTGACTTGTCAAGTAAGGCTACAGAGTTGGCCAGAAAGCTACTGGACTTATTTGCACGTTAATCAGACAATAAACTGCAAAGTCTCCTGAATTATGAGGTTAACAACAGGCTTCTCAGGCTCAACCCTAGCACATAGTTCTTTTTGGGAACAGAGAAGAAGGGACGCTCCTGTCTTGGGTGTTTCCACCCATTAAGGGAACCCTCCTGTCACTCCTGCATTGTGACAAAGTCTCTAGGCCCTGCCAATTGTTCCCACTGGTGCAAAATTTCCCCTGGGTAAAGACCACTGAGGAGAACTGATGTAAAGACACAATTCCTTCCTGAATAATCACCATCTGACAAGGATGATGGTATCAAGTATAGCATGTCTTGCTGGGGATAGTAAGTCATACCTATGATTCCAGTACTCAGGAGGGTAATGTAGGAAGATCATGAGTTCAAGGCAGTTTGAGCTACATGTGAGGTTAAGTCTAAAACAAAACAAAACATAGTTTGTTTGAGTCTATGTAGCATTTTCCCAACCATTCGCTAACTTCCCTGTCACATCCTTGACCCTCATAATAGCTTTTTAATAAGGGGATCTGAATTTCCTAAGGGTAGAATATAGGTAGTCAGTTCAGCAAAAAACTATCAAATAAATTGATACCACTGGGCGCATCAGTGAAACCTGTCTTCCAGAAAAATTTTTTGAGATCATGCTGTCCAAAACCCAAAATTAATAACAAAATAAAATGAAGTCAGGCTGGAACTTAAAAAAAAAAAAAAAAAAAAAAAAAAAAAAAAAAAAAACAAAACAAAAACCGCAAGGGAGTCCAGAGCTCTCCTGGGTGTTGAGATAGCATAGTAGATAAGGATCAAGGTTTGGAATCAAATTAGCCTAAACCTAAATCTCATATCTACTATCTTGCTAGCTTTTGGATCTCAAACAAGCTGTTTGACTTCTCAAACACAGTGGCACAGCAATCCTTAATCATAGGCTTGTTTCTATGATTAACGGAGATAATATACACAAAACAGTTGCAACGGGGTCTGACCCTGAAGTAAGAGCTCCTTGAATCTAGCTTGTGGAGAAAATATTGCCAGGATCTGCTCTGGCTTGGGGTAAGGAAGTAAACCTCAACCTCAGAAGCTTGATCATGTAGGTTTTAAAGGCAGATTTCCAGAGTCCAAAGTCTGTATCCATTTAGTCAAATGATTACCCAACTTTCTCTCTTAACAAAGCTAGTCTCCAACCTATATCTTTGGATATCATCCAGTGCTGAATTCAAACCTGGCCTTCATCACGCCACCTCACCCAAATGACCACAGGAAGACATCTGACTTGCCCGTGAAAGCCCGCCTGCTTACATCGACCGAAGTCGATGGTACCCGTGTGTGTTAATGCGTTTTGTACATTAAAGATGTAAATTTTATTCTTGGAGCTAAAAGCCAGGTGATTAATTCTCATGGCACAGTGATCAACTGGTACAGATGCTCCACCTGTATTAATGTTTGTTTTGGTGTGCATTAGTGGCAGGAAACACGAATAACACAGGTGTCTGACACGGAGCTGGGAGACACTCTCCTTAGCCGGCAAACACTGAGATCAGTAGTTAGGCTGCACGTAGCACTGCCAATTTTTTCAATTAGACCCATTATTGATTTGATGAAAAAGCAAATTAAACATACCATGGTGGTATGTAAATTGGTTAGAGAGAGCAGAAGGTTCTGGTACAAAGCTTCAAGGCACTAGCGTGATGGCTCACATGGGCTGTCACTCATGGGGGCTCCTGGCCATGACTGCTCTGTAGGAGGAGGCTTGAAAGACATGAGCTCGCTAGGAAAACAGTCACCTAGAAAGACCAGCACTGCAATTTCAAATGCACCAAAGAATGCTGGAAGTCTAACTAAAAGGGAGAAAAAAAGAGGTGTGGGTAGGACATGAAACCGTTTTCATAAAAGATGGTGCACTTTGCTTGCCCAAATGGGCACAGACCTGTGACATTTGAGAATTACACTATATTGATTCAAAGATGTTGTCCTGACCTCTACCTCAGGGGATGGCTTATTCTCATGGCCTAAGCATGAGATCCTTGAGCTTTGTCTATCACCAGAGTCTAATCCAACCTACATGATACCTACCTAAGATTTGAAAAGATGTCCTTCATTGTTCAATAAATAACATATTTCCGTTCTGCTAACAAGTGGGAGGGAGCAGTGGTTCCTGGAAAGGTCCACTTCTTCTGGGAAAGGTCCACTTCTACAGGTTTCATTAGGCAAGGAATCTCATATTCAATTAGCTAAAATATGTACTTGACTGGATCTGGAGAGATGGCTCAGAAATTAAGAGTATGTGCTACTCTTCCAGAAGACCCATGTTCGGTTCCCAGCACTCATGATGGGTGGCTCACACTATCCTGTAACTCCAGCTCCAGGGGATCTGACCCCCTCTTCTGGGCCCCGCAGCTACTACACTCACATGCAGAAACTTATACACAGACCTGCAAATAGATACATAATTAAACATTAAAACAGAAAATAATCTTAAAAAACATTTTGTGCTTATTGATCCTTATAAAGGTACCTGCACTTTGTACAGTTTTGAAAGCCTTTCCTTCAGGAAAGCTTCCCTGATTCAAAGTCTCCAGGTCCGACCAGGGATCGCTGCTTAGAGGCTCTCTCCGAGCTCTTGGAACCCGTCATTGCCCCTCTTTCCTCTTCCGTTTCACTGACAGACACCAAGCTTTACTCTTTTTGTCATCGTTTCTGCTTTTTCCAAACAGGTCTCGGGCAGCCCGTGCTAGCTGTGAACTTGCCACGTGAGTGACGGACTGCCTCCATCTCTCAAGTGTTGAGAACCACCACGTCCATCCAGACCCTAAGCTTTGCAACCCCATGGCCAGAAGCACACGGCTAACTTTTGAGTTTCACTATCAAGCTTTTTTGTTGTTGTTCTTTTTGAGACAGGGTCTCCCTGTAGCCCCAGCTGTCCTGGAACTCACTATGTAGACCAGGCTGGCCTTGAACTCACAGAGATCCGCCTGCCTCTGCCTCCCAAGCGCTGGGATTAAAGGCGTGTACTACCACGCCCCACCCGCATTTTTCTTTTATTGCACATCACTCCTTTATTTTACTGATCTGGAAAAAGATTGTTATGCTCAAAATGAGTACTGAACCCACATGGTAGGGCTAAGAGACCGGAAGCAGATCCATGAGACAGTAAAAGGCACACCTGGACAGGATCAAGGCAGAGAGACCCTAAGATGCACAGTAGGAGACACCCCTGCCGCTTTGAGGACAAGGAGTTCATCCCATTTCGATATGAGGAATGGCTTATTTTCTGGTGATCACAAGTGGGACTATTTCAGCTGCCACTAGAAACCTCAGAAAGGGTTTTGTGTATATTAGATAGTTAGATAGATAGATGATAGATAGATAGATAGATAGATAGATAGATAGATAGATAGATAGATAGATAGATAGATAGATAGATAGATAGATAGATAGATAGACAGACAGATAGATAGACAGACAGATGGTTTTGGTTGGGTTTTTTTGTTTTTGTTTTTGTAAAAGTAAATGTAAACCGTAAACATGATTCAGGATTGACCCCCAATCTTCTGGGGCCAGTGCCTCTAGGGTCAGGAAGAAAAGTGTTGTGGTTTTAATCACTATGAAGGTTACATTCATCTTCCAATGCAATGACTACAGCCCCCAGTTGCCCTCCTGCAAAAGAGCACAGGGCAGGCTCCAGGGATAAAATGGGACTCTGGCTTCTCCTCATTGGTCATACCAGAGCATGGATCCTCCCTGATGTCTTCCCAAGCAGGCCCTTAATAAACAGTGTACTAAGAAAAACTATAATGACCACCTCTCAACTCTCTGGGGTAAGAGGAGTCTTCCCTGGGCTTGGCCCAGAAACCTGCACCCCAGAGGGGCCTTTCAGACAGGATACTATGAAGGGATTGGGTGCAAGGATAAAAATACTCAAATGAAAATGGGAGCCACTGGTCCCCATCTGTAGCTACAACTTAAGGTCCTAGAGATATAGTCAGTGTGACAAGTGTTGGGAAAAGGTGCAGGAGGCATGAACAGGCAGGGAGGGTGCTTGGGGGTTAGTCCTCCTGCTCCCCTTCACTTCCTGACCTCAGCAGTCATTTTCATAAAGGGATTGAAAACACTCTAAATAAATAAGGAAATATTGCAATTAAAAAGTGTACTCTTATCAACTTTAAATTGGACATTTTATTAAGTAATATTCTAAAGAGTTTACCCTGCTCATGAAAAACACAGGGTTTGCAAGCCAAGGGATGGGCACTGCGGAATGGCAAGCTCTCAACTTTAACTGTACAGAATATAACAAATTTGTCGAGCCACACTGGAGTCACTCACTGACAATCTGAATTGCCACCCAAACAAGTAGCAGGTGCAGCAGGGTCAGGTAAACGCGTTCTTCACATGCTGGTGAACAACTTCTACTAGAGAAGGCAACTCATGCTGAAGAGAAGGAAAAGAACAAACCCAGTGTCAGGATGTGGAGTGATACAGAAAGGAGCAGGAGGGCCAGATGGAAATTTTTAAGCATCAGATCAATGATTGAAAAGAGCATTTTGTATCAGAACTCATCAAATAAAGAAAAATTGATAAGAAAAATATTGAGAAAGGAAGAAGTGTGACTGTTGATTACATGTAGATAATCACACTGAATCAAGACAGCTATAGGAGGGGTCCCCTGTTTGTGACAGAATATTTCTGTGGATAAATAAATATAAATAAATAAATAAATAACTGCACAGGCATCACAGTTAATCAGGGATAGCAAGTTACCCAGGCAAGCTTAAAGAAAATAGAATCAGATCAGATATTTCATCATTCCTTAGCCTTCGAATTGTAACATGTTCAGATTATCAACGTTTTCTATATGTAGAGCAAAGGAGAGGGCTCAGTGGTAAAGTGGCTTAGAAACTGAGTTCAGAACCCCAGCACCACAGAAAACTCTAGTGTGGTGATAACCACTGGTAAGCCCGGCCCTCAGGAGACAGGGAGGGGAGGGTCCCTGTGCTAGCTGCCCACTCATTCTCGCTGAATCTGTGAGCAGCAGTTTCAATGAAAGACTGTGTCTCATAAAATAAGGTAGAGGCATTGGATAGACATCTCCATGGGTAGCAGTGTTTGCTATGTGAGCATGAGGACCCGAGTTCAAATCCCCAGCACTTATGTAAAAATAAAAGCCAGGTATAGAGTTTTCAGGGAAGAGACAGATGCATCCTGGGAGCTCACTAGCCAACCTGTCTAGCCAAAACTGCAAGTTTCTGGTTCAATGAGACATCTTGTCTCATGGCAATAGGTGGAGGGTGATGGAGGAAGGCTCCGATATTTTCCTCTGGCTTCTGCATGCATGTGAATAGGTGCATGTGCTCCTACATGCATGTGCATGTATCACACACATATACACACAGGTGATGAAACAATTTAGGAAAATATCTCATCTTGACCTCTGGCCTCTACAACACACAAACACACACACACACACGTATGTGTACCAGCCCATACATAGACAGGCAGACACACACACACACACACACACACACACACACACACACACAGATTCATATGTGCCTCAAGTTAACACAGTTTCTTTCTTGTCCATATTAGGAACTGCAAACTTATATATTTTCACAGAGAACAGCTCAGGCAAAGAACTCAATATCTATACAGGGATGCTCTGAAATGTGAACTTAGAAGATTTAGTTTTTAGTTTTTGTTCACTTTTTTCTCCCAAGGGAAAGTATTCTACGGAAATAGAGGAGGCCTGTACACATTCCCCAAAGAATGCGTGGCTGCCACTCATTTCCCTTTTTCGCACTTGTGAGCTCATTTCCTTAACATAATGGGCACAGTGGTACTGCCTGGAGTATCTGATGGATAACATACTGTCATGTTGGCATCTGACTTGGGCAGCCATGAGGAAGTTCAGTTCTAGTCCTTACATCAAAGTTTGCCTGCCATTGTGGGGATGTTGTTAGGAATTGGAACAAAAAAAAGCGGTGTCCATTTGAAGCTTGTCTGTGAACTTTGCATGAACCGCCAGGAATAATGCACCAGGATGACAGGCCAGTTATACCTTCCACTAAATTTGCTGTCTGGAATGAACTGAAATAGTGTTTGGTTTGTGTAATTACGTCCATCTATCTTTATATTCCAGCGGCATAGCGCAAATTGAAAATACTAAAAATTGACTGTTGGTTCTGATATTTAATGATTGCCAAAGACAAGACGATGATTTATTGGTTACTTACCGATGTGACACATTTGCATCTTATTAGACGGAGATTACTATTCCTTAAAATGCGGACGAGGCCTGATCATGTCTGATGGATTGATTTGATTTGCAAATGTAATCAAACTAATAAGAGGGAAAAATGAGCAATAATGCCTTGTTTTTCAACTGGCAATCACTCCCCTGCCAACAAGCCTGATATCCCTGACTAAGCAGCCTTTACATAGTCTTCCTGTCGCCTCAAATAAACAAAGGGATGCTAAGAGCTTGATAAGAGGGTAACCAGCCAAGTATGGATGCGACGTGGAGCCCATTCTCTGAGCTGTGCCCCTGTGGAAGAACGAAAGTTAACGGCAAGGGATAGAAGAGGACCAAAGAGGACTGGAAAGCTAATGAGAACCACAGCACAGCCAGTATGATTTGCAGTAAACGAATCTTTTCTTAAGCAAAAGTACTGTAAGTGTATACAGAGACCCTCCATGATGCAGGGAGCATTCACGTGTATAGAGAGACCCTCCATGATGCAGGGAGCATGCGTGTGTATACAGTGGCCCTCCATGATGCAGGAAGCATGCGTGTGTATACAGTGACCCTCCATGATGCAGGGAGCACTCACGTGTATACAGAGGCCCTCCATGATTCAGGGAGCATGAGTGTGTATACAGAGGCTCTCTTGTCTCCACACTTCTAACCATTTAAAGGCCAACTGATTTGAAAATAACATAAAAGCCCTTTCAGGCAGATACTGGCCATGGGTTTTATCCATAGAATCTCACTGATCTTCAGAACACAGGAGAGGAGAGCTACAGCGAGGAAAACCTGAAAGATTGGCAGGCTTACTTTGACTGCTTTGACTTTGACTACTCTTAGATACTTCTTCAAGATGGCTGGATAGGAGACAGAATCCTAAATGAGTCACAGTACAACCTTCTTGAAAACAAAATTCAAAGACTCTTTTGATATAATATAAACCATGCATTGTGGTCATAAAATAATCTCAGAGACAGTCTCCCAAGAAGAGCTCCTTTCCCTAGATCTGTCATGTGGTAAGCACATCAGTAAACACCTCCTTTACATGCATTAACGGACATTGACATGTAGCAAATGTGTGTGTGTGTGTGTGTGTGTGTGAGAGAGAGAGAGAGAGAGAGAGAGAGAGAGAGAGAGAGAGAGGGAGAGAGAGAGAGACAGAGGCAGAGAGACAGTTCTCTGTTTCCATAGAGACAGATCAAGACACACAGACACACGTGCTTCTTTCCCCTTGAGTGAGCTACTTTTAAACGTGCTATGAGTGTCTTGCTGTGGAAGCAGCACGAGCACTAGAATGTAAGAATTTTCACCCAACTACAGAAACTTCTAGAGACTTTTCTCAGGGAGGGGAGAGGCTGGGTGTTCCACCTGCAGTCACAGGTGCCGCTGCGCCCTGGGGAGCAAGAAAAGGTGTGTGTGTGTGTGTGTGTGTGTGTGAGAGAGAGAGAGAGAGAGAGAGAGAGAGAGAGAGAGAGAGAGGGAGAGAGAGAGACAGAGGCAGAGAGACAGAGAGAGAAAAAGTTTTCTTTTTCTTGTTGGGGGATTGGATGCTAGGCTTGGGAAAATAAGTAATAAGACTTATTATCATATGCAGGTGTGTCTCCCACAGCATCTTCGCTGATATGTAGATAATCACATCACCCATTTCAGCACAGGCTGCATAAAATTGACTCAAGGCTGCGGTGTAGCTCACTGGTAGAGTATGTACGTTGCATGCACCAGGCCCTGGGTTTCATTTCCAACACCCTGCCAAATGACTCAGTTACACAACAGGATGACCATGTTCAAACTAAACAATGAAGAATTCTGTTTGACTATATAAAATTGCATTTGCAAGTTTAGTTCAAGTTTCATGGCAGAAAGTCATGTTAAGATACTAAGTGTAATGAGTCATACAACTGACTGGCAAATTATAACCTATGGATTATTCACAAGCTAATTTTAAACACATGTTATATACTGATCAGCCAGAAACTTCTCGCCTTCCTTCATGCACCATGGGTGTCTATGTGGTTGAGTCACGATGCTTTGTAAGTTAGGCACACCCCATGAATTCAGTGATTTCATTTTTCTTTAGACTACTTAGCTTCATATCAAGATCCCTGGCAGTTCTCCCACCAAATCCTTAGCCACTGTGGCTGGCTGGCCATGTTTCCCAGGGCGAAGCCTCAGTCCAGGATTCATTTTTACTACATTCCCCTGCATAGAACACAAGGATTTTGATGATACCCAAAGACTAATAATCCTTCAGAAAGGAATCTGATGTAATATATCCAGACAGTGTATCAGGAATGTGTCAAAGAATGCATGGGTTTATTATGATTTGTGATAAAAAAAAATTGAGGTAAGACCATAGAAGAAGGGTATTAGTAAGGGAGAAAGGGGGGAAATGGGGGCACCTTAAGTGGGAAAACCATGATGGAGGGGTGAGACAATGCGAGATATAAACAACGCCTAGCTAGTTTTGAAAACCAGAGGGAACCATATTACTCCTACAACCTACTGACAAATTATACATAGCAGATCAAGAAATATATGTCTAGGTAAGGTTTACCTGAGAACAATTGGTCTTTGCCCAAGATTTATCTACATAACACACAGTAATTAAAAATACCAGACTGGTGGAACTAACCTTCTTGGGTGTTTAACAGACATACTTTGAGGCCTATCATAATTTGGTCAGAGGGACACAAAGGACACTTTTTGCTCCTAGCCCTCTGAGGTCGACTCATTCCAGGGGGCTATGAGCATCTCTCAAAATGTCCTATAATGGGGGTGGGTCACCTGTCCTCTTGATCAAGGAGGCCAAGGAGAGCCCACCAGATGGACTTGAACCAGTGTCCAGTCTATAAAGAGGAGGGTCAACACAGAGGAATCATTTTCTCCATGCTTCCAAGCGAAGCTAACCATGGTTGAGCAGGACCTTTGACTTATCTTCATATAGGTGGAACTGGTAAAAGAAAGGAGCCAGGGGCTCCTCCTAAGCCCATGTGACCCTTGAGGACCAGATCCTCGAACTACCTTAAGAGAAAAAATAAATTGGTTTATCTGGTCCAACTGTATGGCCTTAAACACCCAAATGCCCATTTCCCTAGTTCTATCCTGGGTTTTTGTCTGATTGAGTTTGCATGGGTCTTGTGCACACTGTCACCATTGCTATAAGTTCATATGAGCACGTTCCTAGAAGGCTGGAAGACTGTTTTCTTGTGGAACTCTAGATAGGCTGACTAGATTCAGTGGATGGACTGGGGAATGGCTCTGGGCACCAACAACACAGTGGACAATAACAGGAATGACAGAGTATATGGGCTCCAGTGGTGGGGGAGAGGCTATGGGAGGATGCCATTTGGGATATGGGTTTATAGATGAATAAGATTGTTTGGGATTTTCTGTATGAAATACACACAAAAAATCAACAAATAAAAAAATGAGTTATATTTGAGGAAGAAACATAAAAATTTGCTCCATGGTAATTGGTAGAGGTGAAATACATTACCATTTAAATCTTCCTGATGATTTTATATCCATGCTCAGGTGCCAAGAATTTCAGAAAGTAACCAACAGTGACTAGTAATAATCAGATATTTAGAGATTAGAAATGCATGTGCAAACATCCAATGTCAATTGCATTGAAAAAGAATTTTTCTATATGAAACTGTGTATTTTAACAGTGAAATGGAGATCTTTTTTAAGGTTTAAAACCTCATTTAATTTTATGTCTTACAGGGTTTATACTGAGTACAATATTGTATAACTGTATTAATTCAACTGTAAACCTAAAAATTTACAGCCAATTTTGAAGGAGATGCATCTTAGCTCTGGAAATTGTTATTGAATATGTCAATGCTGTTGTAATGAAATGCTTCTTCTGATTGTGTGGTTATTAAATAATTTTTAAAAATAGCACAGTAAAAAAATCAGTAAAAAAAAATTAAACATACCAAAATTTAATTTCTATAACATGTTCACTGATGTTAGGTTTGTCTTCAAGAAATATAGGATCTGCGCGGCCAGAGAGATAGCCCAACTGGTGAAAGGTTTTCCTTGCAGGCATGAGGACTTGAGTTTGATCCCTGTTGTACTGTGGCTCATTAATAAAGACAATTGTGGTAGGGCACACTTGTAATCCCAGTTCTGGGGAGGCAGAGACTCCCTGGCCAGCCAGCCTAGCAACCCACTTGGTAAGTTCGAGACCAGTAACAGACCCTGTATAAATAAAAGGTGAATGGCAACTGAGAAATGATACCCAAGGGTATCATCTGGTTTCCTCACACATGTGCACACTTGTGAACATGTACACACATACACTGCACAAGCATGAGCAGGTGCATACATATGCAATAAGTGTAGTACTCACATAAACTTATGGATAGACATGCAATGTGGCACAGCATTGATAAAGTTAAAATGATAATTTGCGGCTTTCTAATAGCATGCATAAACGACATATTCTTTGACCAACAGCTAGTGACAGTGATTACTAACACCACCAGACTGCAAGACAACCGAGTCATGGGTGTCAGTCCCAACTCTGTCTCGACTAGCGTGTGACCTTGGTCATTCAACTTTCTGTGTCTTGAGCAACTAAAAGCATTTTGTTTAATAGTCACTGAGTACACTGCAAACATTAGTGTCTCTCTGTATACACACCGTCTGAGACATATACTAACTGACTTCCTGGCATGTAGAGCCTCTAAGTTCAAAGACAGCAGGCTGCCCACTGCACCACTGAGCCTCCCCTCAAAGTGCCAGCTCTAATGTGCCGCCTCTAAGGTCCTTTCCAACTTTATAAACCCAGAGTGGATTTTAGAGAGAGGGATCTTGCTCTAATATTATTCCATTTATTTAAAAAGCGTGTCCCCCGTGTGTCTCATTGCACTTCCAAATGGACAAGTCTATTTAAACAGTTCTGGAAAAACTCTATTATAAAGCCCTTTATTTCAAAATAACAACAATTGGCAGAAACTGATCTGTAAAACCAGAAGCAATTACTCCATGTTTTTCCATGAAGGGTTAATCTAAGAAACTGTAAGTTGAGACAAACTGGTTTGAGGCTGTTCTTTCAGGAGTGCAAACCTGTGGTGAAGGTGTCTGGCCACTGGATTGCACCGTTGACACTCAATCACCAGATAAGGGCAGCTTGAACTCTGCTGACCAGGCTAGGAGGAGGCAGTCCTTCTTTGAGCCCCCAGCTGCTCTTCTGCCCTCTATCCCTCGGCAGCTCAGGCCACCATGTACCCTGGCACAATCCTGCTGACTGGTGGAGGGACTTGTTTCTAGGTAATTAATCCTTTCCTAATGCAGGTTAAGCAGGTAGGAAGCTTCCCCCACACCAAGAGGAGGTAGATGCTCTTTGGAGATGCCCCTAGAGTGATGGGATTTCATTGGGGTCACATGATTCCCTGCAGCTGGACAGGCTCTGATGCTGACCTGCACATTCAATTACCAATGTGCTTCATCTATCGCTAGCTGAAGAAATCATTTTCCCCTTCTAAATTTTATGTTAGCAACCTGCATTGAGGATATCATACCCACAAAAGCAAAGTTATATGCTGAATAAACACTGGGAATTTGGGGGTTAACTGAGCTGAACTGACAACTTTCAGAATAAACAGAAGTTAGGATTTATCTAATCAAGCCCCCCTCCCTTCTCTCTCTCTCTCTCTCTCTCTCTCTCTCTGTGTGTTTCTGTATGTGTGTATGTGTGTGTACATATGTGGGCAGGTACCTGTGGGAGTGTCTGTGTGTAGGCCAGAAGACAACCTTGAGTGTTGTTCCTTAGGCACCATCTACCTTTTTGTTTTGTTTTGTTTTTAAGAGACAGAATCTCTCACTGGCTTGGAACCTACCAAGTAGGCCAGGTTGGCAGGCTAGAATTTCTGGGAATCTACCTGTGTCTGTTTCTCCAATGCAGGGATGACCAGCATGCACCACCACTATGCCAGGATTTTTAAAAATGGGTTACTGGGCCTTCAGAGATAGCTCAGGGGTCAAGAGCTATGGCTGCTCTTGGAGAGGCCCTAGGTTCTATTCCCAGTACCCACATGGTTGCTAATAACCATCTATTCCAGTTCCAGGGAATGTCTTCTGTCCTCTGAAGGAACTGCCTGACATGGGGGCACTTACATACATGCAGGCAAAATACTCATACACATAAAATAAAAATAATTAATTAAAATTGGTTCCTGTAATGAAACTCATTTTATCCACTGAGCTCTCTCCAGCCCTTTACACTTTCTCTTTAACTAAGCTGCATGCACTAGTACCCTCTAATTTATATCCTAATATACTGAGCTGTGGTCCAGGGGCGGAACAAAGAGGAAACAGCTCTTACCATTTGTGTAGTAGATACATCATCCCTCTCTCTTTCTCCTGGGGGCATGGAAACTAGCTGGTACAAACTAATTAAAACTAAAATTTAATTTAATTTAATTTTAAAATTAAAATTAAAAACTAGAGTTGCAGACTCCTATTTCAGAAAATAAAACCATAGAATTTTTTTCTGATAAAAGAACTTTTCTTAGAAAAATGCCAAGGTATTTATGAATAAATGGAAGTACTCATAAACTGCTTAGGGTGTTTTGTCAATCAAAGCGCCTTTGACTACTTAAAGAATTCTATTAAATTCTTCTGAATGAGGTCATTTCTGATGATTGATACCTAGGCTGAACTGAGGAGGAAACAACATGATTTTAGAGAAATAACATGCGTGGAGCTGATTTGTGAAAACATCATCCACAGAGGCCCAGTGAGTCACTGCGAATGGCAGCTAGCTTTCCTGTTAAACTTGCTGAAAATAAAGAGAATACTGAAAATATATAGTTAAAGTCTCCAAGGACACCTTGATTACACACACACACACACACACACACACACATATTCTATATACCTAATATGTATGTTATATATAAAGTTTATGGTTAATAAGGAAAAGTCATAGCAGGTGTGAAAGAGGCATCTGGAGAGCAAAAGGAAACCACAGCTCTCCCCTCCCCTCTCCTCTTCCCCTCACTACTCTGATAATCCCTCAGCAAAGGCAGTGCAGTTGTCTACTAGAGCTCAGTATTCAAACACCTCCCTGGAACTCCTCATAGCTCCTCCCCAAGCACTCAGCAAAGCACAAGAAAACCTCCACATCTACACTGTTTCTCTCTCCTTCCTTCCTTCCTCCTTCCTTCCTCCCTCCTTCCTTCCTTCCATTCCTCCTTCCTTCCTCCTCCCTCCCTCCCTCCCTTCTTTCTTTCTTTCTTTCTTTCTTTCTTTCTTTCTCTTTCTTTCTTTCTTTTCTTTCTTTCTTGGTCTTTTTGAAACAAGTTCTCCCCGAAGCCCCAGCTGTCCTGGAATTTGCTATATAGAACAGGAAACAAGTTCTTCCTGAAGCCCCAGCTGTCCTGGAATTTGCTATGTAGACCAGGCTGGCCTCGAACTCACAGATTTGCCTGCCTCTGCCTCCCGAGTGCCGGGACTACAGGCGTGTGCCACCACGCCCTGCTTGTACCATCTCTCTTTATATATCAAAACTATGCTTTGTATCTCAAACCTGATGGCCACTTATTCTGAATCTTTGAACAACACAGATGTAGGCCTACTCAGTCATATGGAAAAACATGCTCAAGGACAGTGTTATTGGGGAAGGGTGTACAGAAGGACAGAGTTACGTGACTTTTCTATAATGTGCTTTGTGATCTAGCATTTTACCCTGATGGTGATGAAAGAGTTTTATTCTTGACAATGAGCACACACACGCACACACCCACAACCACACATCATTCATGCATATACTTGCATGCACAACATACATTCACATTATTACACAAACCCATACACATACCACCCATACACACACAAACACATACGTACATGTACGCATACACATAAAATCATTTTCAAGTTGACTACCCTATTTTGTGTAAGACGACTTCAATATTTCCCTCAGCTTCTTTCTAGTTTCCATAAACTAATTTCAATATGCTTCAACCCGAACTGTGCACTGATACTTCTCTATAAAATGAAAAATAATGTATCAGAAATTCAGAGCACACATTCTTTCCAAAAGAAAAGTCATCATTTTTAAAATATTAAATAAATCACTTCTGTGTTTCAAAGTGTTTTTAAACAGCTCGTGTTCTACAGAAAACTCTTCCTCTGGTTCTGAAGTCTCCAGCTGCCTTACAATTTATATCTCTTCCCTTGGCTTTTTGTTTTTCTGCCATTTTCCCAGAATGTCAAAGTCAATTTAGTGCATTTCACTTTGCTGAATAAATCAGAGGCGAAATCCTTGCTAAAAGTGAAAATTTGATTTGCTAAAAGGAGCTTAGGGCAACTATTAATCAATATATCCAGAGTGTCAAAGCCAAGGCCAGGACAGACGTGCATTCATCTGGAGATTGGCTGAGGCAGATAAAGGAGGGACGCAGGGAGAAAGTGCAACCGGCCCCTAAAGGAAGTGGGGTGAGGGTTGGAAAGGGGTCACCAAGGAGCAGGGCAAAGCAGAATGCTCCGTGTGCCCGGGTCTGTGGTCCACCCTCAAGGTTTCTTAGTAGAGGTGAAAAAGCGACTGTAATCAACCACTTAGGCATATGTGGGTAAATTAGGCTTTTATCTAGCAATTTTCCCACAGCACCCAAACTGTTTTCTCTTTTTAACTCATCAGTCGTTTTGAGAACAACCCAAAAGGCTGAGGTAACAGCTCCATTAATAAAAGAGGAGCCTATCAGGAAAGGAATTTCTTTCAGGTGTGCAGGGTTCCTGCACTCTGATAAGCCTTGGGATCATTTCATGCTTCTCAAAGAACATGGTACATTGTAAACTGAATGTCTAGATTCATCACTGCACTGTTCAGTAGAGCTTACTCATCACCATACACTGGAAAAAAATAAAATATTTTATGCCACAGAATCATGGAATTCCTTGACACTCAAGGATACAGCACTGTTATTTTCAAAAGAATTGAGTAATCTTTCTGTGTAAATGCATCCAAACACTCTCGTTTAACCCTTTTCAAATTATGTTTCATCAGATCACTCACGTTTGAAATGTTCAGAGGCGTTCTCCTGACTTCAGCAGGAGGTCACTTACCTCAGCCTAGATGCAAGTTTTCCGTGGCAGGGTCCTAGCCCAGGCCTCTAGTCCCAGGTTATGTCTTCCTCCATACTTCTTCATGGCTCTCAGGGAGAACACAGCCCTCAGAGCTCCACTGAGTTGCCAGCTTATCATTCTTAACTTCTCACCACACTGTGAGGCTCTGAGACACACAGCCCGTGTCATTCATGCATGACTATTCATGCATGTGCAGTGCCTTATACAGACCTTATTAAATGCTAACCTCAAGAAGGAAGGAGGGAGGTGTAAGCGGAAAGTGACTCCATTCTAGGCAGAGAACTAGCTCATTTATTTGTTTCTTTGCTGTTAGTTGGTTAGTTGCTTAGGCAGGGTCTCTGTAGCCTAGACTAGACTTGAACTCCTAGAAATTTTCTTATCTCAGCCAAGGAGTTCTATGTTTGCAGGCATGACCCACTACACCTGCCAGCCCACTCATTTTTGGTATAGTAGAAATTCTTCTGCAATTCACTTCTAATGCAGTTTACCACTATGTTCCAACCAAATTCATGTGACCCTACACGTAACTGGGGGTGGGGGTGGGGCGTCTGCTCTAGTCAAACAATCATGTCAAGACTTTCCCAACCACTACATAAATAGGTAAGTAGTGATGGACCTCCATTCAAATTTGTGATCAAGGATGCTTAGGGTACACAGCCAATCAGGCACCTAGTTTTTATTGGCTCAAAGATGCGGCATGTTTCCTTCTCTAGTCAACTTTCAACTTTTCATTCTGTAAATGTGCAGACAAAATTTAGAGCTAGGATGAATATACCCCATTATCCTTAAACTTGTTATAAAATGCCAGTAGGTACTCAAGGAGAAGTGACAAAACGGGGTGACAAGTCAACAGGGAGTGTGGGAGACAGACATAAAGAAACTGCTGGCAAAAGTATGATTTCAGGTTGATATAACAGGGCTATGAGTACTGCTACCCCCATGAGAGCCCACGCTCCTAACTCAAGTTTGCGCATCTATAAAGTGGGCAGTAAGGATTAACCTACCCAACTGCTATGAACATAGGCAGAGGCTGGTGAAAGTGCTTTGTAAGTGATGAAGGGCTATGTAAGCCGGCATGGTTATGGCATGGCTGCAACCCCAGCTGAAGCAAGATAAACTAGTTCAAGACCAGTCTGGACTGCCCTGGAAAACTGTCCCTTAAAACCAAAGAAACAGGCCAGCAAAACATACATAAATAATAGTTACTTTATATTTAAAGCTTAAGCTCAACAAGAAGGAGAGCTGAGTAATTCAGGTCTGAAACTAATAAGGTTATAAATCAAGGGAAGGAAGCACCACTAACGTATGCCTATCTATCTATCTATCTGTCTATCTATCTGTCTGTCTGTCTATCTATCTATCTATCTATCTGTCTGTCTATCTATCTGTCTATCTATATATCATTATCTATCTATCTATCATCTATCTATCTATCTATCTATCTATCATCTATCTATCTATCTATCTATCTATCATCTATCTATCTATCTATCTATCTATCATCTATCTATCTATCTATCTATCTATCATCTATCTATCTATCTATCTATCTATCATCTATCTATCTATCTATCTATCTATCATCTATCTATCTATCTATCTATCTATCATCTATCTATCTATCTATCTATCTATCATCTATCTATCTATCTATCTATCTATCATCTATCTATCTATCATCTATCTATCATCTATCTATCATCAATCAATCAATCAATCAATCATTTATCATTATCTATCTATCTATCTATCATCTATCAATCAATCATTTATCATTATCTATCTATCTATCATCTATCAATCAATCATCTATCATCTATCTATCATCTATCTATCATCTATCATCTATCTATCCATCATCTATCATCTATCTTTCTATCATCTATCATCTATCTGTTATCTATCAACCAATCATCTATCATCTATCTATCTATCTATCTATCTATCATCTATCTATCTACCTACCTATCTACCTACCTACCTATCTATCTACCTAACTGTAGATCTTTTAAATTTCCTATAGTACTGAACATGGAGTTATCTTTGTAGCTGACATTCAGATTTCATTCATGACTTACTATGAATTATGACTCAGGAGGTCATCATATGACTCCCTTTTGGTCACCGCTAGGCAATAACAAGGTGGGTAGAAAATGTTTTGGGGGCGCCCACTAACCAGCAAGAGAAAAGCTGGAGAGGGGTCATGTGAGTCGAGGAAACAGCGTGATGACAGTGCACAGAGGGTCCACTGCACGACTACTCCTTGAAGATGAGAACAACCAACCACTGGCTCCAGATAGAGCACCAACTACAGACTGAGGAAATGATTCCTATCAAGTCTAGCTGGCTGACTGTGGTGGTTTACAATGGCTTCCAACCTGACAGGATCTAGAGTCGCTCAGGAGACAAGCCTCTGGGCGAGGGAGATTCTGGGAGGGAGATTCTAAACTTAGGTAAGACGACCCACTGTAAATGTGGGTGACATCATAGGCTGGGGCCCTGGACTGAGAAGGGAGGAGAAAACAAGCTGAGCCCGAGCATCCATCTCCCTCTGCCTTGTCACTGCTGACACAATGCACCCGCCATGTCTTCCCCTCCACGATGGACCATATGCTCAAACTGTGAATGAAAACAAACCTTCCCTCCATTTGACTTTTTTTGGTCAAGTGTTTTATCATAGCATTGAAAAGGTAACTAATACAGTAAACCATTGAGTGTGTAGGCATTATTGACAGGTACATAAGTGCAGATTATACACAGTAGCATGTTGCAATTCAAAGATAGGTACATTACCACAAAGTCTCATCCCAGCATGGGTGAAAACTCCTGAAAGTTGAATCACTGGAGCCCACTGCACAATCTGCAATCAGCCCCACTGAAGACTCTCTTCTACTCCAGCAATGGTTACTGTTTATATAACCTGAAGGAAGAATCTTGTGAGGCTTAGAAAGTACCTGAGTCTTCTAAGGTTTCAAGCAGCTCAGATTCAGAGCAATCCATGACTATCAGCCCTGGGTTATAGTTGAGGCTCCCATGCGGAATATAGGATTCCCCCACCTCTATATGAACAATCAGACCTGAGAGATATCTTCCACTATCTCTAGCTCCCACTCTCCCTCTTGACTGATTCTTCCTATGGGTTCCAAGTTATTGATTCCAGAAAGGGATCTTTAGCATGAATCTGATTTGTATTCTCTTACCTTTCTGTCTAATCACCTATAAGAATTAACAAGTCAAAAACATCTCATCTTCCTTTTTTCTCAAATTTTCTGCCAAATCAGAGGCGGTGAGAAAGACTGCATTATCATGTCTTTTTCACAACATAATTCTCTTTGTGAGCAAGTTCTCTCCGGACAGGAAGCCGAGCATCAGTTGTAGGTCTGCTATCCTCAGAAAAGATCACAAAACACAGGCATTCTTAAGATCCCATCTCAGGGGTGCTGCTTTCAGGAATGGCAACTGTTCCCTAAGCCATCAGCTGCTTTAGGGGTACCCCCATATTCATATGGTGGACCCCATTCACCAAAGAGGGATGCCACCTCACACAATGCAGAAGACAGCTACCCTGGGTTTTCTCTCCAAGGACATTCCATCCTCAGATAGCTCACCCTCAGTTGCATATTTATGACCCATCTCACTGGTGATGCAACTGCTCCTTCCCTAATTGATCTTGGGTTCTGTCAACTCAACCTTTGTTATGGTATCAGTTATGTCGTGTGACTTTTCCTGGAAAGACACAAAGAAATGTCTGTGCACCGCAGCATCGGCACCAATGACAGACCAAAGAAACAGTTCCAACCGAGTCTGGCTTGGTGCACAAATGAGTTACTGAAGTTATTTACAAGATCACGAGGGACATGTTATTGATAGTAGCATAGTTTGTTCAAAGGCGGGTACACTGACTCATCAAAGATGCTTCAATTGGGTTCACTTGCAGACAGCTCTATTGGGGAGTCCTGCTTCCCCAGGAGTTGTTCAATATTTATCTAATGGCAAGGAGTGGCCTTGTGACTCTCCTAACTTTCTAAGTTTCCAGAAACCTACACATGTTGCTAGTTTCCTGAGCCTTATGAACTTCCCTTCTCTCACAAGAAGGGAAAGGAAGGTTACAGTTCAGAGGGTATATGCACACAGCAGGTCATTCACAACAGCTCTGGGGAGGACAGGAAACACTTTTAGTAATCTGTGTGTTGTCTCTGGGATATGGTCTTTGCTAAGGAAACTGTGATAGGTCTTTGTTGATTTACATTTTCATTCCTGGCCAGGGCAGACAGCTGACACAAAAAGTCTCTCGATGGATACTTCGAGAACCTTCTTGCATGATGTATTTCTTAACTCATGAGCCCCTATTTCTCTATGGCAGCTGCAGCTTCCAGCTTCCAAAACTGATGGACACACTCAGTAACTTAAAGTTTGCCCAAGGAAGATAGACGAGATTTTGTAGACTATGATGATCCTTCCTACCTTGGAAAGGATGACAATAGTCACACAATGACCTCCTGGCTAGTTTTCCCTTTCATGCCAAAATAGAACACTGTTCTGAATATAATTCTGAATCAATTCTGTGAATCATACCTTTTGGATAATTTGGTTTTAGTGGCACAAAAAGTATGTTGTATGTGTTAAAACTTCCCAATAAAAGCCAGCACTGTACACCTTACATTTAGATTATGCTTCATAATTCACAAATTAACTATACACAGGTATGGTGGTTTGAATGAGAAGCGTCCACCACAGACTTGTGTTTTGAATACTTGGTCTCCAGATAGCGGTACTGTCTGGGGAAGTTATGGAACTTTTAGGGTATGGAAGCTTGGTGGAGAAAGTATGTCACCGAGGGGTAGGCTATGAGACTTTATAGCCATGCCTAACTTCGAGTTCTTTCTCTCTGTTTTCTGTGTGTCAGTGAAATGTGAACAACCAGCTTCCTGCTCGTGAAGTCTGCCGCCTTGCCAACGCCACCTTTACCAAATCTAATCCTCTGGAACCCTGAAATCTTAAGCCAAAACAAACTTTCTCCCTGAAGTTGCTTCTGGTCATTGTATTTGCCACAATGGCAGATAAGTAACTAACACAATTGGTATATAATTTCCATGTAGATTTTCCCTCACTTGATTTAATATCACAACATTGAACAACTTTCAGCTACAGCTCATCTTCTTTTATTTTATATTCGGAAGCTTTTATTGTACAGGAATAAAGAGACATTGCTATTTGGTACATTAAGCATAATCTCTAAATAATTAGCCACTGAATAATCTTACAACTTTGTCTTATTAATTGTAAGGGCTTTGGGACTTATATTTAACTTTTCTCTGCTTATCTAACCATTATATAAACAGAAAGAAAAATAATCCTGAGCTAAAGAGACTGAAATTGCTTTGATTCATTCATAGCGAAGTATAAATCACTGCCACATGTAGACTTAGGGGAAGGTAGAACCCAAAGGACAATTAAACGTTTGTGCTGTACACATTTTAAATCAACTATCAAAAAACATTTATCAAGTTCCAATGGGATAGACTCAAAACAAGTGCAGCTTACATATGGTGTGGTTCACTCTTAGTAGGAGCCTGCTTCTTTTTTTAAAATATTTTATTTTTTATTTTATTTTATGTGTATGAGTATATTGCCTGCATGTAGGTAAGTGCACCCGTGTCGTGCAATGCCCACGGAGGACAGAAGAGACTGTCGGATCCCCTGGAACTGGAGTTATGGACAGTTGTTGGCTGCCACGTGGGTGTTGGGACTCAAATTCAGGTCTTCTGCAAGAACAGTCAGTATTCTTAACTGCTGAGCCATCTCTCCAGCCCCATCAGCCTGCTTCTTAAATATCAAATCACAATCACATACATTATACCTGAAAACATGTTGTATATAGTGAATGGAAAACATTACTTCTGCACAGTTTTATGCTTTTACACAAATCTCAATAACTAATGCTGCTGAAAGTTTAGAAGTGGGGATGCTGGGCCAGAAGTACTGCTGTCAGTTTGAGGTCAGACTGAGACATGAAGTGAGTTCCAAGCTAGCCCCGACTCTGTGAGGCTCTCTCAAAAGGCCAAGGGGGTGAGGGTGGGGCTGGAAAGATAACTCAGAGGTTAAGATCACTTACTGCTCTTACAGAAGACCCAGGTTCAGTTCCCAACACTCACATCAGGCAGGTAACAACTGCCTGTAATTCTAATTTCAGGGTATCTGATGCCCTCTTCTGGATGACGAGGGCACCTGTACACTTGTGGTGCATGTAAGCTTATGCAGGCACTCACCCATACACATAAATACAAATCGGTAAATAATTTTTTAAAAAGAAAAAGGATATGGCTAAGCAGTTCCCAGGCTTGGCTAAAGTCCTCCTTGGTGAATAGATAACTTACTTGTCCTGTTAAAAACAGGCAAGGCTCACATTGAGCAAGGTGCACAGCTCAGTTGGAGAACATTTGCCTAACATGAGCAAAGTCCAGGTTCAGTCCCTTGCAGTGCAAGAATAAATACACTAAATTAATTAAGTTTTTGAAAAGAAAATGTAGACAGGGTGACCTGAAAGTTTGCCTTATTTTTTTTCTCAAACACATTCATTCAGTTCATTGTGCAAATATCTTTCTGTTCTTTTAAAGTAAGCAGTCTGACAAGATCTGTAAATACACTTGGTCAGCTAATGTGGGCTATGCTTTCTTAAGTGCCAGCTAAGGAAGCCCAGGCTGCATTTTGCTAACCAAGTTCTAGTACATAATAATATTTTAATCAGCCACAAAGAGCAATAAGAGATCTGACCATGGGGCTGATAACTGTCTTATCTCACCCTGGGAAACCTAGCTCTAATATTTGACAGAGCCACCGTTACTTGGCAGCCCATTCTAAGAAAGCCCAACAATGGAGAGGGGAGTGGAGGGTGCAGAGCCTCCGTATCTACATAAAAGAGATTAGAGGCGACAGCGTTCCATTTTACAGCTCAATCATATTGTGTTAGCATGCGCTTATCCGAGCGCGGACGAAATTGAAAGAGAAATAAAAAAGAGCCAGGCAGATAGGAACCAGAAAAGCAAGGCATGAGCAATTTCCAAGGGTATAAAAGGATGCTAATGGCGGGGCCCTGTCATTCTTAAAAAGGGCTATTAGGGCACCATCATCTGTTCTTGTGCCCTTATGCTCCTCCAATGAAAGTCAAGCGTTTTCCAAAGCCCTTGTGGTCTTTTTTCTTCTGTAGATAAAGTGTGGTCATGTTTCATAACCACCACACTTTCCCATTGATGTGATATATTAATGTAAGCCAACTAATTCTATTTACTGATAAAATCCTTTACTCCATATGTATTTTGCTTCAATATATTTTGGTAGAATTCTTCACTTTTCGAGGCTGAGGCAAGTGTACAAAAGCAGATGCAGAGCAATGAGGAGGGCTGCTGCTGATCTGATCTAAGATTCAGAACTTCTAGTATGGTGGGACTATACACAAACTAAGAACAAAGGCTTCGATTTTAGTGTGTGCATGCAAACGAGTGTGTGTGTGTGTGTGTGTGTGTGTGTGTGTGTGTGTGTGTGTAAGTTGACTTCCATTTTAACATAAGTGCCATAAACGCAAAGTTCTAAAGTTAAGTTAAAGGGAAATTTCAGTTCTGATCTGGCTCCCACTCCACTCATTAAAAGCACAGTTTTACATGTGATTCTGATCCTAACAATCTCCTGGCCTCTGCTTCCCCAGCCCATGCCCCACACAATGGACTGTGGTTTTCTGACACCCATGAAGCGAGCATACCTTGACATGGCAGTGTCCTCTCTGACTACCTCCTAACTCTGTATGACACGTGTTGTTAAAAAAAAATTAAGAAGGATTTCAGTTCATTTTTGTTTTGCTAATCCCTTTCTGAAAGCTGTCTTTCCTTTGTAATCATTTAAAATACCCTGGGGCCATCGGGAACATTGGAGCTGTGAGCTCTCTTGCCACAGCGACCTGCTCCTCCTTTTACCAGGGAGAATAACCAGTTCTCACCAGACCCAAGCCTCTGCTTACAGCTGAGTGCATAATCGCACAATAATTGCTCCACCACTGGGAAAGGCTTTACTCATAGCTATTTGAAGCAACCATCTTCACAGAAGTAACCCAGCCCATGACTCTCTCACACTCGCCTGCAAACTCCATTTCTACTTAAAAACAAAGACTGCAAACTCACCCCTGACTTTACCTTATCCCAAGTTTGTGGTGGAGTTGCTGACTGCTTTATTACTGTTCTTTATTATAACAAGTCTAGATGGCATCAAGATACTGCCTTAAGGAGCCAAGCATGCTGGCACATGCCTTTAATGCCAGCATTTGGGTGACAGAGGCAGGCGGATCTCTGTGTGTCTGCATAGTGAGTGCCAGGCCAGTTGGGGCTACAAGGAGACCCTGTTTCAAAAAACAAACAAAAAATTGCCTTAAGAAATCTCTTAATTCAGGAAGACTTGAGCAGAGCTCACTGAACTAATTGGTGATCTGGAATATTTATTTATGTGTATGTCTGCATGTGCATGTATATGAACTGTATATGTGTGTGTGTGTCTGTGTGTGGCATATACCATGCATTGTGCATGTATATGTGTATATGTAGTGTCTATAGTGTGTGTGTGTGTATGTGTGGTGTAGTGTATGTACATACTGGGGTGTGTATGTGTGCTGTGTATATATGGTATATGTATGTGCTAGTTTGTATAGTCTATGTGTATCTGGGGTGTGTGCATGTGCACATGTGTGCTGTGTGGGGTGTATGTGTGTACTGGGGATATGTCTGTATGTGTGGTATTATGAAGCATGTGTGTGGTGTGTATGTATATGTGGTATGTATACATGGTATGTGTACGTGCATAATGTGCATGACGTATGTGTATTCAGGAGGTATGCACGTGTATTTATGGTATATGTATAGTGTATATGTTTAGCGGTGTGAAGGGAGGGGTGTATTTTGGGACACGGTCTCTTACTGAGCCTGGAACTCATCAGTTGGATAGACTGAGTGATCAGCAAGTTTCCTGGCTTGTCCTGTCTCCACCCTCCTGGCATTGGGGTCACAGACATGTGCCACCTGCCTGGCTGTGAGCATTGGAGCTCTGAACTGGTGTTTTCATGCTTGCATAGCAAGTACTTTATCTACTCAGCCCTCTCCCCAGCCCCACACAGTTGCTGTTGTTGTTTTGAGACATAGTTTCACTCTGTTCTGCAGGCTCACCCGAAACACACTATGTTAGTCCAGGCTGGCCCCACACTCCTGCCAGGTGTTCCACCTCTGTCTCTCATGTGCTAGGTGCTGGCACTGCACTTATGAGTTCACACTTGGCCTGAGTATGTTTTGAAGGTACTGCATGCATCTGGGAACTTAGATGAGTGTTTCTACCTCTTGGCCTCCATCTCTCTGTCCTTGAGGTGGGGATAATATGGCTGGAACAATGGATCTCAGTAGGGCAGGGCGGGTGGTAGCACTTTGTCCCCTGGCATCATACAGCAGTGTCTGAGGACATTTCCATTTGTTAAGGTGCTACTGGCATCTAGTGGGTAGAAGCCAGGGTGTTGCTAAACAGAACAGCCATCTCCAAACAGCAGTGTCAGTACTGCCCAGGTGAGGATGCTGGGCAGGAATGATGATATTTAAGATATGTGCATGTGTGTACAGGCTTGCATATGTGAAGTGACGTACAATATTCATGATATAGCTTGATTATCTAAAGAAGTGCCCATGGATGGACGCTTTTCCAAAAAAAAAAAAAAAAAAAATCTGTGTTTTGTTGTTTCTACTCTAAAAGCCCTAAATAAAAATTTCATTCCAAAGAAGTTTTCATATACTGTTCAGGAAGACTCTGGATACTTCTCTATCATCATCCCTAAATGTCTTATCTGTGCTGTTTTCCCAGCTTTTTGTGACATAGAGTTTCATTCTATGGCATAGGCTGATCCTCCTGCCTCAGTCTCCTGGATGGGTCACTGTCTTACCATTTAGGTATTCTTCCCCTTCTCTCTTTTGTGTAGATCATATAGACGTGGTTGCAATCTAAGCACAGTATCCACAGTCCACGTGGTCAAATTCACCTCCTCTTTTAGATGTAGCAACCCTTGTGTGGGTACTTTCTAATGCATACGCTCAAGTTTACCTATTTAACTAGTTTTGACTTAATTTGGAGTGCTTTATTAGCAAACAGTGTAAGACAAAGTAGCTGGTATAATACAGAGTGATGTTTAAATTAGTTTACAATTTGCTTGGTCTCATCCTGCACTGCACTGAACAAAGCCATTCAGAAATGTCAGCTGTGTTCCTAACCACTGTAACAAATTGTCGCCTGAATGCTGCACACCTAATGACTTCAAATTAGCTTCACCGCGATACCGCCTGACAGTTCGTTACGACTGTTAGCGACATGGCTGGCGTATCATGACCAATAAATTGGTTTCAGTGTGGGCTGGGAAAGGGACTTCCTTCAATTTGATTAAAGAAATCACTGTAGCATTCAAAGCATAAAAACAAACTAGTTTAAGGAGACAGAAATAAGTTAACTGTACCAGAAAAACATTGCTCCTCATTCAAAAACTTGTTTATAAACTATGCAAAAACCAAAGTCCAATGCAATGAAAATTAAATCTAGTAGAATGTTAACATTTTCAAAATGTGTGATCAGATAAATATTTTTGATATCATAAGATGGGCTGAGAAAGAAAATCAATCAAATATTATAAAATGCTAACTTAAAATTAGTGAGAATTTACCATAATAGTTTATCTTTTAGTTTTGTATATAAATTCATAATAAACATCTAACTGAAAACCAGGGCTAAGCTTAGATTTACGAAGAGAAACTCAGTTTAAACACTTATGACACAGAGCAAAATGAAGGATTCTTAAAAGAAAAAAGGCACAACAGACTACTGTGAGAATAACATTTTAAATCGAAAAGACAAACAGTAGAATTATTTCCTCAGGAAAAAAAGCTAAGGATTTTTTTTTCTTTTTCTTTTTCTTTTTTTTTTTTTTTTTGGTCTTTTTGAGATAGGGTCTCCCTGTAGCCCCAGCTGTCCTGGAACTCACTATGTGGACCAGCTAAGGAGTTTAAAAACAAAAAATTAATGGTTTTACAGATTACATTTTCTTTATCTGGTGATGGCAAATAGTGCCTTCATAGATGAAAGGAAAGCTTGACAATAGCTTAAGTTAGTACATACATATAATGCTTATAATTCCACTGAGCTCGATAAGGCTCCCAATGAAATATAAATGAACAACAGGAGATAGTTAAGAAATTACCCCATGAGAAAAATTCGAATTTGCCCCAATTGAGATCTAGAATCCAGAGTCATCTGCAACCTTTTGGTTTCAATTGCTTTTTCAGAAAATTTACCTGGAATATGCTTTGCCCAGCCAATGATAACCACCAACTCTCGGTCAGCCAGGTCACACAGCGTAGTGAGGGCTTTGATGTCACTGTCGGGGACCGTAGGGTCAGGCATGGCATAGATCTTCTCAGGTTCCGCCACCAACAAATGGGAGACAATCTTGTTATCTGCAGGGTCAGACCAGAACAATACAGTACCTTAATCAAAGGAACAACTTTTTTACAAACCCTAAGGTATTTTGTGTTTCCAAAAATAATTTAGGTAGCAAATAAATCCAAAATACTTCATCAAGGATCATTATATGAAGCTTATGCAATGTTCAAGAAAATTTCCAGAAAGAAATAAGCCACTGCCTTCACAGTGGAGAGCATACCCCTTTCTTCTTCGCTTTACCTGTGTTTCCTGGGATAAAGAATCTGTCCTGCAGGGAAAAAAATTTATAGCAGACATAGGAGAAGGTAAATGCTTTCTGAGTTTGCTATTTGAGTCTTAACTGGGAACTGGGGGAAGCAGATTAAATAGCATGCAATGCTTTAAATAAAAACCCATGGAAGAGCACTGAGTTATACACTAATGAACAAAGCAAAGACCCACAGATGCCTGTAGTCTTAATGGGCATAAAAGTCATTAATTGTCTTAATTCCTTTAAAGGAGAGCCAAAGGTCAGAGCCCTTCTGCCTGGGTGAATTACTGACTATGTAACTCCATCTCCTTGGGATGCATTAAGAAGGAACTGCTTTCCTGTCTCCTCTTTCCCACACACCCAGCAACCTTCCAAACACAGCTAATATCTGTTCCATAAAGACTGCCTTGCTCATATGTTACAGTGTATTCGCCTCTGAGCACCTAATTCTTTAATCTTGTATTTCCATCTGCTGTCCTTAGTTCATTCCCTGGTTCAGATTTATCTGTCTGAAATTTGTGATCTATGTTTCAGAGATCGTTCATAAAGTAAACACTAGAGACAAATGGAAAGCATCTCATGGAATGTGTTTCACTGCTCAGGGGCATGCGGGAGTTTATGGAAGGGTTGTAAAGCCTGACTAACAGAATGGTTTTTCTCCTTGGCCTGATTTTCAATTTCTGACTCTAGATGTGACACTTACCTCTAAGTGAAGAATCAGTCTGCATTATTTAAATATACTAGGTTCTGACATTCTAGAAAATCAGGGTTCTAAATGGAGTTTTTGAAAATAGAGCCCAAATTTCACCTGTACTTGCAAGACCGTTTAACATTCACTGTACGTTTTTAACTCCTTTAGCCCCAAATGAGATAATGAAGCAACAGGAAACTAATCAAAGATGTGCCTAGCACATTTTTCTGAAACTATACATGTTTTAATATAATATTTTATTAATTCTCTGGGACTTTCATATAACGCATCTTGATCATATTCAGCCCCCACTTCTCTGCCTAACTTCTTCCAGATCCTCCCCTCAAAATCCTAAGCTCCAGTTTCTTTTTATTAAAAAAGTAACTCAAGAAGTCCAATTTATGCTGACCATACACTCCCTGGGGGGGAGGGGCGGACAACCACTAGAGTGTGGCTACACCCTTAAACAGAACTGACTTTCCCTCTCCCAGAAGCCCCTTAGTCAAAGGTGGGGACTTATCAGCTTCAACCACCACCCCCCCATCCCCGTTAGAATGTTGACTGGCTTATAGTCTTAGGCAGGCAATCCTGAAATTCCTTATTTTAAAATGTGCTTATATGGCCATGAATTATGCTTACTTCGAATATCACCAATCCTTGACATTAACCTCAAACACTTGGGAGGAAATACTTCCAAATACCACACTTTCTAGGAAAGAATAAACTAATAATGCTATGGATGGTTTTATTTTGTTTGTTTGTTTGTTTATTTTTTGTCTTTTTGAGACAGGGTCTCCCTGTAGCCCCAGCTGTCCCGGAACTCACTACATAGACCAGGCTGGCCTTGAACTCACAAAGATCTGTTTGCCTCTGCCTCCCAAGTGCTGGGATTAAAGGCGTGTGCCACCATGCCAAATGCTTTTTTAACTTGTAAGATCTTCAAGGAGTTTTGTCTGTTTATTTTAAATCCCATGGAAAGAGTGTCCTGTATTTTCAGTTATTACGGGAAAAATTTCCAACTTCTATTGTTCTGATGATGCCATAAAACCTGCAGGCAACTCTTAGACTCTCGGGGTTGGAAGAAAATGTATCAGAATGTGCAAAAATGTAACCAACGGAAATCATGATTCTATATTATTTTTTCCACACAGCAGAAAAAAAAAAAGAAAAGAAAAAAGAAAAGAAAAGAAAGAAACCTGTTCTACCAAAGGCCATGGTTACTTCGCTTGAGGGTCAGACTGATTCAGCAGATGCTGGAAATGCCCATCACTCAGTGAGTGGAATAGCCAGCAGCACTGTTTCTAGGTAAATCTTATTTAATGTTTCCCTAATTAGAATCAATAGAACCCAATTTTCATTCTTGGGCCTTTGTAGTACACAAATGATCAGCCAGAGGTGTAGAAATCTCCCCAGCCGGGTTCCCAGCAAAGCCCCTGGTGTCTCCTGAAGCTTATCTGACAGGATCTGAAAATTAAGTTTTATAAATGTTTGTTACAAAAACACACTAATTGGATGGACTAAGGAAAATTAACACAGTGGCCTTGGCCTTTAGATAACGAGCAATGATTCATTAGTGTCCTCTTTATCTCTGACGAATGGAGCTCCTGAAATTGCAATAATCGTCTTAAAGGTACTTGACAAGCCACGTCCCAATTTTTCAGGTTTACACAGAGAAGGAGAGATGCTCCTCCATCGTGTGGACTTAGGAATGGCCTGCCACTCACTTTTTTTTTTTTTTTTCCCATGGAGGTTTTGGTCAATGTGTGCTTAAAATAAATGAGAAATAGGCCATCCTTATATTATTGAATCGAGGAATACTAACTCTCTAATGAAATTAAACATTAGTGTTTATTGCATTTTATTGTATTATCAGAAAGTTTTTAATTATAATGTGCAAAATCTGCTTAATGGACTCTTAGATTGTACCCACAGAATGCCAAACAGCTTACACGGGCTGAGGAAGGGCTGCCAGATTGGACAATTGAAGGTATAATCAACATAATGTTTTTTGGAAAGGCAAAAAGAAACTACGCCATATGTTCATTTAAGCTTTAATTTTATGTAAAATGGGTTGCTTTTCCTTTGACAGAGCTAAAATGTCTTTTCATTTACAGTTCAGGGTCTGCTTTATTTATTTAATGGAGTCCCAGATGCTGGCGTGGATGGTGCCCAGTACTGACTCCTCCTGGAGAATCTGAAATAGAAGTGGACTCTTGTTTTTCCCGGGAAGGCGCATCAAAACCAGACACATCTTCCCTGGAACTGCTGATGGAGTCACTGCCTCTGGTGAGTGTGATGTGTCTTCTGTGACACTGAGAGCTAAATGTGAGCGCTCCTCCACCAAAGCCCTTCTCGCTGCCTCTTCTGAACACCAGGCATAAACGTCTTCAGCACTAGCTCTGCAGCACAGCAGCTATTAACTGATTTCTCAGGAAATGGGATACAGCGATTGCCTCAATTTACACTCTAGCCCTTTTTAGTTAATGACAAAGAGAATGGGGTTTGCATTTGGGCAAGGTACCAGTCTTTCTTTCAAATTGCAACCTGGCATCATAAAACCATGGCTCTTTAAAAACAATTTATAACGCCCATAAGGCACCTGAGATGGAACCACCAACCTATGCTCGTTATTAGAAGAGCCCATTCTTTCTTTAATCTATTGCTAGCTAGTGTGTTAACCTTATATAGCTCCAAATTAATGAGGCCCCTAATGTATTTTCATTGGGAGGTTGAGCAGTCAAACTCATTTAGTTAGGGAAAACTACAAAAGTCACTTTCTTGTGAAATCTCAAAGTAACAGCTCCAATGAACTAATGATCGCAGTATGATCCATTTTATGTACCTCTGCAAATAAAGATAACCAGGAAATGTAAAATTCACACAGTATATGCAGTGCATTAATATGCTTAGGCTTCTACAGCATGACTAGATATAAACAGGGAGAACAGGGGAAAGGCATCGATATCTCTACAAGAAACAAAATACAGAACGTGAGTTGAGTTGACACTGCTCTTCACAGAGGTAGACCTAATGTTCTCCAACAACAAGAAGTCTCCTTGGAGACAGGAGGATGGGCATGCCAACCCTGAAGTGCACTGTGCCAACCCGGAGGACTCTGCGTCTGGGAAGCCAGGCACAGCTGTTGTACTTACATGGCTTTTTGGCTGGCTGCACCAGCTGAGGGTTCAGGTACGGGCTGTTCTCCGCATCTATTCTGCGCTTGTACTTCTGCCGACCTCCACGCACTCTGTCAAGACGCACCCCTGTGGGCAAAGACAGGAAGTGCTTACTGTTTGGGTAGTTACCTCAGAACTAGCAAATACATTTACAGCATCCCCCAGGAGTGCCATCTAGACACCAGAGCTCGGCATGGTCCAGGGCTACAGGAGAAAGGTAAAACAGTGGTGGTTAAAGCAGAGTCATCAGTGTTTGGAAACCATGGCCAGCAGCAGACAGCAGACCTGAAAGACATCCTCTACAGAGCCACCATAGTCATCATGTACGCATGGAGGCAAAGGCAAGACTTACAGTAATACAAGCAAGTTGCTTGCTAGTGCTAGTGTAGTTTCTCAAGCTGTAGACATCGGTATTCTGTACCCTCAACCTCAGCCTTTCCCCAAAGCTCAGCTTGTAGGATTCAGTCAATACAGAGACGAAGAAAAACGCAGTACTCCTCCAGCGACTTGTAGATTGAGTGTGAAAAAGAAGACCTGTGCGTGGGGTGGAGGAGGGGGGTTGTGTGATGGGGAGTGTGGAGGTGGTATTGATGTAAACCAAAGCAGAAGGGATTAACAACACTGAACATTTTCATTTGTAAAGAGAAAGCAGTGGGGAACAGCTTGCTGATAATCTAGCTCTGGCCTCTCTGTGATTGTAGAGTTTAGGGCAGGGCCATAGACATCTATCAAATAGAGAGACAATTAGCAAAGAAAGACTCCTCTGGGTTGCATGGTAACTGATACAGCAGTATAATGTGGTTCATTCAGTTGTCCAACCACACAATGTGTTATACATATTTTGGCATTTCTTAAAGTATTCAGAAAACAGGTTTCAAGAACATCTCACTATTGTGATTTTACTGTTAGGTTTGCCAGAACCATTCATATGCAAATGGACTCAGACTCCAGGAAGGAGATGCATATCACATACGATATTTTACAAGCCAAAGGAAGGCAGCTCAGAATATTTACTAACATGACGTGGAACCTTGAATTGTGGGTTAACTGACTTAGGGGAATTAGCTGGGTAAAGACTGATGTTCCTAAGGTGGGCATTTCACTCAAAATTTAAGGGTAATTAGGGATCCAAGATATTAAAGAAAACATGGTTTTTTATCCCATCTTAATGCTAGTCACGGCACAGCTGATTATATTTGAGTGAGACACACATGCAAGCAAACAATACTAGACAAAGTTTAAATTGTCGTATTGGCACGTCAGCACATAAGCAACATCAGAAGAGAACTTCAAGAGCAACTAAATGGATCTGACAACAAATATTAAAACAGGAAAGTTAGGTACAGCCTCTGAGTATTACTGAGGCCAGGCGTGACGGGGAAACACAGTGACCTTGGCTCAAAAAATGAAACAGGTTGTCTGGTTTGGTGGCAAGCACCTCGGTGGCCCAGGGCTGGTCAATTTCTGACAGTGAAGGTGGTCCAGCAGGAAACACCCACAGTCTAAGGAGATGGCCCATCCAGGAAAGTGCTTATAGCATAAGCACAAGGCTCTGAGTTTGACTGAAGGATGCCATGCAAAAAGCTGGGTGTGGTGGTACAACTGTAACCCAGTGCCTGGAGGAGAGACAGGACGATCTCAGGGATTCATTGGCCAGCCAGCCCAACCACAACAGAGAGCTCTGGGCTAAGTAAGAGAGCTTGTCTCATAAACTAAGGTAGAGGCAGGACAGTGATGGCTCAGCAGTTAAGAGCAGCAGCTGCTCTTGCACAGGACTTGGGTTTGGTTCGCAGCACCCACATGACTACTAACAATAGTCAGTAACTCTAGTTCCAGGAGATTTGACGCCCTCTTCTGGCCTCCAAGGCATTGCACTCACGGGTGTGTTAAAATACATGAAAGCAAAACACTCAAACACATAAAATAGAAGTATATAAATAAATTTAAAAACTAGGGTGGAGAGTGACTGAAAAAGGACATCTAACATTGGCCCCTGGCCTCCACACATACATATACATACGTGCACACACATACATACACACAAACACATGCATACACATACACCACACACAGGGACTTGGTTTTCCTGTGCTATAACCGGGTGTCTACTATTTCCATATGGACCTTGAATCAAGTCACTCAGCCACAGTCTCCCTGTGTAGGCACTTCTGTCATGTATGTGTAGTGTGTATATGTATGTTTTGTGTGTTGAGGGGGTATCTTAGCCAAAATGACAATGTCTGTGGAAAAATGCAGTAATGAAAATCTGTTAGTGTGCATATGCAAACATCCATTTTTTATGACATTGTACGGACAGATCCATCTTACATTTGAAGAGTCAAACTTTCTAAATAGTATGAAATAATCACCAAGACGGCATCTTTTTTCAACCTTGGAAACTGACTTGCAGAAATATTCCTATTGCTCTGACTGTGCCCCACAGGAATCTCTCATGTTTTGCGCTCCCTTCCCTGCCAGTTGGGTAGATCAGTAACTACCTATCCACCCACCACATCTTCATCTCCCCTATCCTGTTACCCATTCACCCCACACACACATCCATCCAGTTTCTAAACAGTCAGGAGCTTTCCATATACACCATGATTTTGCATTTTATTCACTAAAATAAAAATCAATTGGACAAAACATTCTTTTATGGCTTGTAATTTTATTTATATGATGGCAGGAAAAAAGACTAGATATTGATACACGTAAAACATGAAATTAATAATCCCATAGTAAAACTTGACAGAGACTCAATATGCAGAGAATATTCCGGCAAGTTTGAATGGCAATTAATAGAAAAAATTTCTGGAGTCGATAGATTTTAAAAGATCATAATAACAATATATATATATATATGAAGATTTCATTCCCTGTCAAAAGTAAGTATTGAAATTTTCAAATATTTCAAAGTAAAAAATATGTACCACTGCTTTCAATTTAGTTTCCATATCTGGAAAAATCTTTCCTTTATTTTCCATCTTTAGGGTTGATAACTATGTATGATTATTTACTACAGCCAACTACAATCTTGGAAAAAGCTTTAAACAAAAATCCTCCTAATACACAGTTGAAAATACTCCAAAGTCACATTATATCATTCGTCCATCTATTTCTTTACACTGGAGCAAAAATATCACCAAAGAAAAACAGCTCCTCTCCCTCCTGGATTCTGTTATAAATATATTTAGGCTTTAGTGACATAGTCTTAAGCAGAAGCTGGAGAGAAGGCTCAGCAGTTAAGAGCACTGGCTGCTCCTGCAGAGGACCTGCGCTCAGTTCCCTGCACACACGTGGCAGCTAACAACCACCTCTAACTCCAGTTCCAGGGGATCTGATGTCCTCTTCTGACCTCCACAGGCATTGCAAGACATGGGTACACTTACATACATGTAGGTAATACATTCATTCATACACATAAAATGTATTTTTTAAGTTAAGTCAGTCCCAAGTAGGTCTCTAAACATGTGGAAACAGTTTCTTTTTTTTCTGATTTATTGACATTAGACAGGCTTCTTCATAAGAGTGACAAAATATTCACTTATATTTTTGTTCATTTGCTTTTTTTGAGACATGGTCTCAATCTGTAGCCCCAAGATAAAAACCAAGGCAAGTTCCCATCTCAACCACAATAAATAAATGAAATGCTTTCCTTAAGTTCAGTTATAATTATACAATATGAAGTACAGAATTCATAATTTTTCAGTTAACCCTCTGCATATAAAAGGGTCAAAACCAGTTTAGCAAAAATAAACAATAATGCTATTTATGATCAGGACCTGGTAGAGTCAGCTTGGTTAGAATGAAACATTAATCTAATTCAAATATTTCCACCAAAGGTAACAAAGCCTGTCTTTCACACTTTTGCAATCTTAAATAAACAAATTCTGCTTCGATTTTACTTGTAAAGCACTTTTCAAAAAGTTTAAGCATGAGATATTTTTCCCTTAGAAAACAAGGCATCTGTGCTGTACAATGTTTGACATGCTTTGAAGTTAATTAAGGCAACAGATTTTCTCCTCATGTGGAGATTGCTTTATCTTTAAAAAATAAGAAAATAAGGGGCTGTAGGGATGGCTCAGCAGTTAAGAGCACTGACTGCTCCTGCAGAGGACCCGGGTTCGATTCCCAGCACCCCATGGTGGCTACGAACTGTCCTTAACTCCAGTTGCAGGGGAATCCAAAGCCCTCTTCTGACCTCCACAGCATTGCACAACACGGGTGCACTCACATACATGGAGGCGATACACTCATACATATAAACTAACAAATAAAATATTTTAAAAAATAAATAAGAAAATAAAAGATTTTACTGATCGGCATCACCTACCCACCCGCACCTTTCACAGCGCTTCCTCGGGTGCTGCCTGAGCCTGTCACAAGGGAACCGCAAAGCTCATCCATTGCACAAATTTACAAAATTGAGGAGGCGAGAGCAGGTGGAAGAGGAAAAGCAATGCTGTGAGAAACACACGCCAGGAGAGCTAAGGGAGGCCAGAAAGGTCTTCCTAGGTCAGCTCATTTCAAGCCAGCATTTTATGCTCAAATGCAGATTTTTATAATATTATGTAGTCCACAGTCCAAAGCAATTTCTCACAATTTTATTAGTGCAAAGTCAGAGGGATTTCATACATATACATAAATATCCACACACACATTTATATATATATATATGTATATATGCATGTGTGTGTATATCTCCCCTTCAAGAAGTAGAATAAAGGTGTCCTTGCTACATTTAGTATGTTGTTCCCAAGAAAAGTTTACTAATGGTAAGACCCCTGGAAGATTTCAGAAAAAAGCAAATAGTCCCATTAATGTAGGAAGAACTTGGAAATGATAGCTCATGAATGCTACACGACCAGCTGTGTTCGGTAAATGTTATTTACCACAGACAGTGTAGTCAGGGGAGAGCCTTAGAAAACACAAACTTCAGACACCACACAGTTGCATGCCTGGACCTCTCCCTGACACCCAGTTCTGCTTTGCTTTCTGCCTAACAGCACCCCACTTCTTCACTGTGGGAAGGCCCTATGTGACAATACCCTGGAAGCCACCTGCTGGAGATTTGGGGTTGGGGGCAGACTCATAGAGAAGAAAATGACCAGGAGGAGTTGCAGGAAGAGGCCTGCAGATTAGCAGAGCCCACCGGGCAGCAGGAGAGTCCGGGGTGGCTTCTGACGGGGCTCTCCCTGGGGACAAAATCTGGAGCAGAGCCAGTGTCCCTATTAGAGTCTCCATAGCAAGATGAGTGGGAATTGTTTGTACATGCATGTGGATGCTCCAGGGATGATCCCACCATGTTAAATACTTGCAGATCATCTTAGACGGTGAAGCAGACTGACCCCTAGATATTTTCTCAAGCTGCTATTACCCCCTCTCGAAGCAGACAGCAATGTGATTAAGCATGGCTTCAGGAGTGAGTTCTTTTCTTGCTGTTTCAACAGACGCTGCCTGTTCCTGCCTATATCCCCAAGTGTCTCCAGGGTTAACTCAGTGAACTGATTTATGTCTGGCCATTACTAGCTGAGGCCATCACTAGCACATATTGGCTCCTGAGTGTGTGTTATGTGTTCGGCTATCAGGATGAGTTGGTTTTTATATTAGCATGCAACTCATAACAGTCCTGTGAGGCAGCTGATATTTTCATCCCATTTCACAGATGGGAAGACTGTAATTAGTAAGAGGCAAACCCAGAGTGGCAGTTGGGAAAGATGGCTACATGGGAGATTACAAACAAATTACTGAAGTAAACTATAGTTGCACCATGACAGACACACAGGTAAAGAGGGAAATGATGAGCCAGATCAGACACAGTTGTTGGACTTGGAGTTTGCCATTGAGGTAACTGACTCACCCACAGTCATGAACAGACCCAGTGATGGAAAAAGAGACCAGGGTCTCAGCTTTCCTGTTTTTTCTTTCCCAGAGGCAAGTCTGGGAAATTTAAATTCCCAATATAAATTCCCTCGTTCCAGTTCTTCTGGAAAGAGTACTGCAAATTAGCCAAGTCCTTTTCTTCCAAAGCACAGAAGCAAAGTGATACCATAACCATGTTTTGCAGTCCAGAAGGGAGTCCCCAGTGGCCCAGGTTACAGTGGACATCCCTGGCTGATGATTACTGTTACCTAGGCTGCACTATTAGGGCCACAATGAGAGAATTCTTGGCGCTGATTTGTTTGTGTGTGGAAATACTATGTCTGTCGATAAGGAGAAAATACAAAAGAAGAGAAAAGGCATGTCCTCTAGGAAGGCTGGTAAAAGAGAGGAGAGGAGGGGAGGGGAG